>NC_086318.1:367880103-368132603 GCF_036172605.1 Pelobates fuscus
TATTATAGTAGCGCACATCAGCTTTAGAAAATACACAGCAAAAATACAAATATCAGCACAAACAATAGCACAAACAAAAAGAGAATCCAGTGCATTGGTTCTTAACAGAGACCCAAATGTTACAAATGATACAGTATTAGCTGGGTGACCCATTGTACAATCACATAATTAACACAGTAACTTCCTGTGTATTGTAGTATGTAAGGAAGTATACTCTATAAAGCTTTATTAAATCTTCAAAATGTGAAAATATCCTCTATTGCACTTCTATTTATTCAATCCATAAAACATAAGCATAGTAAATGTTTTCTTAAGTAGAAATTATTCAGTTTCCATAACAATAGACTGTGATACAGTTTCCATTGACATTTAGTAGAAATGTATCTCTCTCGCTATCCTACTGTATCTTTGAGAATGTCCATCATTCCTATCAGGTCATGTGACCAGGAAGTAGCAATTGTAGTGACTGTTGGAGTGGATTAAACTCGCCATAATTACAGTGAAAAATCACAACAAACACTATCAATTTCCAGTACTACTAACTAAATGACAATTAAATATCCAACAGAGGAACATGTAAGAAATATGGAATTTATTCACCAAAGAGTATGTTGATGTCAATTGAGAAGGCAATATTATTTGGGTTAAAATGGGTGAAGGCCTACTTTAAGCTAATTTTTATAATTCTTCCCATTACATACTGTTTAGTGAATTAACCCTCATCTACCTATTGTTCCTGTGTTACTGTGTAATTGTCTCATTTATTGTACATTTCCCCCCTTTCATAATATTGTAAAGCGATGCAGAATTAGTTGGCTCTATATAAATGCCAATAATAATAATAATAATAATAATAATAACCTTGTTTGGTTTTTAATACTGTGCACTGCCCATAGAACTAATCTTAAAATAAAAGTAGAGAGAAAATGGGAAGGTGGGACCTCCCACTTGAAAAGTGGGGGGAGGCAGGTTTCACTGAGATTACAACCGATTAAAAAAAATCATTCTTAAATAGAAGATATTTTAAATACAATTTTATTAGAAAAATGGTTAAAGGATTTATACCAAGTAATAATGGATGAAAACATGTGCTAAAATAAAAATGTGTAACAAAAAACAAACAATAAATGAAAGAAAGGGGAGCAGGTCTGGTCTTAATTATACCAGTGCTAGTCTAATTTGTAACGTTACACAGGGTTATGCCCGTATTACTCACCTAACCCTATCTAAACAACAGAATAGGTTTTATAACCTATCTCTGAATCTAATTTTTCAATAAATTTTCTAATTGATGCTAAAATAAATTGACATAAAGTTCAATCTTACAGGGGAGCAAACAGAATATATTAATGTATTTTCAAGTTAAAACCAGCAATAGATGAAACTAAGTGACCACAATCAGAGACAAATCACATGTTTAAGCTTTTGAATATAAATCTTTAAATGATTTGATAAGGGTGTACATCCTATAACCAATTATTGAGAATTATATTAATCAATAATGTGTTACATCACCCCTAAAAATTCAGTTTCTTTTGTAAAAAATATATCTGCTGTGTAAATGGATATTTCACAAATTGCGTACCTTTCCGTAGCCACCCTTGCCAAGCAGTCGGTGGAATGTAAATCTCTCCAGCGAAAGAGATGAATCCAAAGATGGACCTGGATCTTCTGGAGAGTCGCTGATTTCTTCATTAATTTCCTCTTCACTCGCGCGTTGTTTTCCTTCTTCATCTTTAGGTTCTTCTTTCTTCCTTTTCTTCACCTGTAGCTCTTTCCTGATGTCACTGTCCTTGTTGTCTTCTTTTTGTTGTGTTCTTCCTCTGCTCTCTACGTCTTCAGCGGTCCTCTTCTTCGTCTTCTTACCATCCATGTTTGAGTTTGATGGTTTTAATCCACAATTGTCGAATAAAAATTTTGCCAACTGTCACCAATCAAAATCCCTCTCAAAAGGTTTGAAGTGAAGTGGCAGGTGCATGAGCCAAGTTCTATGTCATGAGTTCTAAAGTGCTCTGATTGGTCAGAAACTGCATTGTGTTGTTTATTTTGTTTATTTTTAAATCCCAATGATTATTATTTATATTTTTTATTCATCTTTCATAATAAATAATTCATATTTCTTAAAACTCTTTGTAAATGTATAATTTCAAATATATTTTAGGTTTAGTATTTAGCTTCTCATCTATGCCATTTGTGCAGAGCTGGCAGTAAATATGGCCACCTCAGTAGAGATCTACATGTCCATTTTCTTACTCGGTGTCTGAGTGCGGCACACTAGGCCTTGTTACTGCACCAGGTTGTGTGCGTGCATCCTTTTGACATCTATATTTAATCTGTACAGTTGCTGCTCACTTAATTAGGAAATTGTATAGAGGTTTAATATGTACTTAAAAAGGACCTTGTCACCCACGCATTTTGTGAATGAAAGCTCCATTTTGAGTACTCGCTTTGTGTCCGACAGTCTCTTTGGTTATTATTGACCGATGCAGTATATCAGTTCATTCTGATTTGCGGCAGTGCATTTAGGTAACGTGTATGTATTGCCCCACACAAAGTCCTCTATGCTGTTAGCATGTAGCAAATTACCACTTAAAGGTATCAGCAATTTAGGGCAAGAAAAGGTAATTTAGGCCCTAAAAAAAAATTATCTTTTGTTTTTTCTTGTTTTAGTTAAAGGGGCACCCTGAGCACCAATACTATTGCAGCTTAATATAGTGGTTTTGGTGCCTTGGTGCTCTCTTTGTATGGTGACAAGTATAACCATTGCCATTTATGAGAAAAAGTTGTGTTTATGTTTGTCAATCAGTGTGCCTCTAGTGACTGTTAATCGCACTGCGTTTAGAGGCATTTCCATGTAAAAACGTGTAAAGTTTTCTTTGTTTGACATCATGATGATGTCAAACGCAGTCAAGTCTCTCCATAGAGAAATACCTTAATGCATCTCTATGAAAATAATCCCATTGCCAATTGCCATGCATGCACAGTAGGATCCTCAATGCTTTTCTATTGAGGGGTGTCCTGAATGTAAAAACCAATAAGAACATTTTAATGTTAAAAGTACTATATGTAATCATCAATGCTGCCTGAGCCACTATTTATTAGAGATTATGAATGAGCCAAAATATAGTATACAGGATCTGGACGCCTTACCTGACAGTCCAGCTTAGTGCTAGCATTGGCACATGCCCCTTATCATTATAAATACTGGCCCCACAGGCAGGGGATTTCAGTAAATGGATTGTCTTGCTGGCCCTAATCCTAACTTGAACCCTAATCTTTTCAAATAGTGTTTTATTATTATTTATTTTTTTAAAGAAAATAACGGTAAAAAAGTCAAAACAATTCATCCACAACTGCATATATAGTTAATGTTAGGGCCACCCAGAACTCCTTGCGGTAGTAATATCACTGCAAATTTGTGATTTCTATGGGAAAAGCAAGTCTTATGGCTTGACTGGTGTGCAGATTTTTGTTTAACATTTAACACAAGAGAAAACAAAGAGAAACTGGAAGCTAAAGGGAAACACTCAATAGGTGGGGTTAACCCACAGTAAACTACCAAAGTAGTAACAGGCAAGAGGAGAAACTGGAGTGCCCTTAAGAAATTAATTAAAATGTAACTTTTATTAATACGATAATAAAAAATGACTGAAAAGTGTTTAAACATCAATAAAGTAATAACATATTGAATGTGTAAAAATTCATCAGCAATTTGTAACCCCGTGTGTCTAGGACAGCGTAGTGCCTCAATCCTAGCACCTAAGGATCTAAAGTGATGAAGTAACAGATATTAAGTGTATAAAGATTAATCAGCAGATTTAGACAACAAATGTCCAGGACAGCATGGTGTCTCAAACCTAGCACATAAAGATATCTAAAGTTGTAAACCGAACATAATTGTGGTAAAATACTACATATAAAAGTCCAGTTTAAACATGCAGATGGATCAAACATATAGGTATATAATAGATGTAACACACAGAGGACCTGTTCAAAAGTTTTCAGAGTGCCTCTGACACATGTTCATTGCAACAAAACAATGTTGCAGTTAATGCTTGGTAAAAGTAGCTAATAATGCTAGATCACAATATAGAGCTTAAATAGCTCTGATGCATATTCATTGCCACAAAACAATGTTGCAGTTCATGCTTGGTAAAAGTAGCTAATAATGCTGATCACACTGTAGAGCTGAGATAGCTCGAGCTGAATCACTCAATCTGTTAGAAAAAGCGGGAGCTAGACTGTCAGGACTAACCTATAATAATAGGTATGGAACTAATACAGCTGCTTATCGGAAAAAGTGAATAGCCACCCATCTCTAGAGAATAAAGAGGATGGAGGCTAGTTCAAAACGTCTGCTCACGAGCTAACAGAAAAACTGCTCAGGATTCATGAAGGAATGTGGAGATACCGGTCAGACTCCACACTTACAGCTGTTGCTGTGAATCCCCGATGGCCCCTGACGCGCGCGTTTCGCCACAACTCATCAGACTTCAGGTGGAAGGGGTTTTCAATCACAATTTTCTCCCCACCATAACCTTTTTGGTTTTTGCTATGTATATATATATATATAAATATATAAATATATATATATATATAGAGAGAGAGAGAGAGAGAGAGAGACGAGAAGGTATTCTTGCACTCCAACAAAACAATATGATGGTACCTGGTGCTCTGGTAGCAAAAATCATAAATGTCCACAAAAATACCGGCACTCCAGGAATTCTCAGTGATACAAGTTTTCTTTTATTCAGTTCAGGACGTCAACGTTTCAGCTCCTTATGGAGCTTTCATCAGGACCAGGACCATCAGGTCCTGATGAAAGCTCCATGAGGAGCTGAAACGTTGACGTCCTGAACTGAATAAAAGAAAACTTGTATCACTGAGAATTCCTGGAGTGCCGGTATTTTTGTGGACATTTATATATATATATATATATATATAACAAAAAATAGCAGTGACTGGGTTGCACTCACGGTCTTTTGTAGAAAAGGTATAACTTTATTCCATAAGTGGTAGAGAAATCGATGTTTTCGGTCCACACAGGGACCTTCCTCAGGATCAAATGACAGATCCTGAGGAAGGTCCCTGTGTGGACCGAAACATCGATTTCTCTACCACTTATGGAATAAAGTTATACCTTTTCTACAAAAGACCGTGAGTGCAACCCAGTCACTGCTATTTTTTGTTCTATCTACATCCCCATGGGATTTGGCACCCGGCAAGTATTATTTATACTATTTATTTATTTACTTCAAGCAAGAGTGCATGGAATCTTCTATTTTTGTATATATATATATATATATATATATATATATATATATATATATATATATATATATATATATATACATATAAGAAAATAGGACCTTAAGCCCTTAATGACAGATGACGGACCGGGTCCGTCATGCTGGGGAAGCACTTAACGCCAGATAACGGACCTGCGGGTTTAACGCTGTTGCTAGGTGCCTGTGAGTCAGGGGCAGACCAGCAACAGCAAATCGCGATGTCCCAGCCCACGTTGTCACAATGCTGCTGGGATATCAGATCCGCTTCCCTCCACCTCTTGTGGGTTTTTGAAGTGGAGAGAGACAGATCGTTGTTACATTGTGTCCCTGAAGTTAATTCATTTGTTTGAAGAGGTTCCAAATCCCCTTTACCCTGTCATTTAAAAAAAAAAAAAAAAAAACCTTTTCCTGCTGATTGATCACTGCCAGCAGTGATCAAAATACAGATCACAGTACTTTACTGTGATCTATTTTTTATTTATTTTTTACCCTCAGGGGTTAAATTAGATTTTTTTAGTAACCTTAAGGAGTTAAATTTTAATATTTAATTGTATTAATTTGTGATTTAGTTAGTTGAGGTGGGTGGAATTTAGTGCTAAGCTGATAAGAAAAGAAAACAAGTAAAAATAAATAAATTAAAGTTTAGTTATTTAGTTAAAGTTTATTCCCTTAATCCATAATGCTTAGGAAGTATAGTGCAGAGGAGGCTTATGCCGACCAACACTGCCTCCGAGAGTGATGCAGGGAGTGATGCAGGGGACAGGGACTGTGTGTAAGATACTGCTGGACCATCAGGAGAAATCGCCGATTCCCCTAATGCTAAAAAAATGGCGCAGATTACTGGGTACCCCCTATTAATTTTTCACCAGACATCCCAGAGTTCACTGCCAATCCTGGGATACAAGCTGACCTGTCTGGTTATAATGCGCTGGATTGTATGCAGCTGTTCTTGGGAGATGAGATTTTTGGGAAGATAGTCACGTAGACTAATCCGTACGCTGAGCAGTATCTGGCACACAATCAAGAGTCTCTTGTCGCCAGGAAAGAGTGATGGAACCCAACCAGTGTGCCAGAATTGAAACAGTTCTGGGCACTGACAATGCCAATGGGGATAATTAAAAAGCCCACAATTAGAATGTATTGGTCTAAAAACCCCATTTGCAATACCCCCATTTTTTCCCAGACAATAAGTAGTAGGGACAGATATAAAGACATACTGTGATTTATGCACTTTAGTGACAATTCCCCCCAAAAAGTCATCCACAGTATGATTTTCTATATAAAATAAACCCTCTAATTGCCCACTTTAACAAAAAAATTGCCACTATTTATAACTCAAAAAATATATATCTCTATTGATGAATCCCTCGTGAAGTTTAGGGGGAAGACTGGGGTTTAAACCATACATCCCATCCAAAAGATCCCAATATGGGATAACATTTTATAAACTGTGTGAAAGTGGCAGTGGCTATGTGTACACCTTCCGTGTATACAAAAGAAGGGATAGCCACCTCGATCCCCCAGGTTGCCTATATATAGTAGGGACAAGTGGAAAAATTGTCTGGGACCTAATCATGCCATTACTAAACAAGGGATATCACTTGTATATTGATAATTTGTATAATAGTATCCCACTTCTAAAAATGCTGCTTTGAGACTGTGACTTGTGGCACTATTCGGAAGAGTCGCACAGGTTTCCCAAAGGCTCTAGAAGAAAAAAAAATAAAAAGGGGGGAAAGAGCAGCTCTCTGCCAGAATGAACTGTGATAAAAGGAGGTGTTCATCCTAACGCAGGGTCGCATCTCGTGGCAGAGAGGAAATTAAACGTGTGCCAGTCTGCATAACACATTACAATCAACCTATAGGGGATTGACCTGTCCGGTCAACTGATGCAGCCGTATTTTATCATGCGAAAGACCAGGGCATAGTATAAAAAAGTGGGCATATATATAATGCAGGCGGCAATCTACAATACCTTTGTAATTTTTAAAAAGGCAAATGCTGAGCTGAAATGCACGTTTCTATAATTTCAGTTTCAGGTCATTTCTGGGTTGCTTGAGTGCCACAGAGCCTAGCAGTGGAGCCTAGCAGAAGAATGAAGACAGGTCACTTCTGCTTCAGGATTCTATCAAGCCCCAGAATGAAATCCCCCAGAAAAGGTGCAGGGTGTCTTACAAGAGGGGCGTAATAGCTGAGACCAGATATTACTGCCCTGATTACCCCTTTCAGCCCGGCCAATGTATTGGCCACTGTTTTAAAATTAACCACACCCAGGCCGGTTTTGGGGTGTGATTTTAGTCATCTGTTTGGTTACCGAATGTTGGCTTTGTCTCCCGTTTATCCTGTCTTCTCTGATCCTTGACCTCGGCTTGTCCTTTTTCTTTACTCCTTTGACCTCTGCTTGTAACTTGACTATTCTCTGCTTGTATAGCCCGGCCATTCTAAGGACTGTTATTACAAGTTTCTCTCTCTGTGGTCTGTCTGTGTTTTGGTTCCGGGATCCGTGACAGCGTTGCCAGGAAGCAGATAACTGGGTACTACCCCCTGAAAAGTTTACTCCAAACATTCCCCCTTTCACAGCAAGTAGCATGCACTTGTTCATAATTTGAATTGATGAACTGCTTATATTTAAAAAATAGGTGTGGCCTTTGAGAGGTAATTTTCAATCATGAGCTGCTAAAATGAGACTTAGGCCCAGCATCCACTTTTGAAAAATATGAAACTGGTGTGTCTCAAATGTGCCCCTTCAAAATCCACATATCCCTGAAAAAGGTACACATGGGGGTATTGTTGTACTAAGACGACATAGCTGAGCAACATAAAAGGTGTTATACTGCCGTAGCACACATAAGGATTGCTAAATATACAGTAACATCTCGAAGTGTGTGTCAAAAAGGCAGAAAAAATGCTAATTGCTATTAGGCTTGCTACAAACTAGCAAGAAAATTATCCTACGCTAAAAATTTAATACGTATGTAAAAAATGCGAAAAATTATTTTTTACCACAAACTTGGACATGTATTGGTGAAAAAATGGGGGCATGTCAAGGCACAATATGCACCATATGAGATACCCTGGAGAAGCATAGACCCATCAAATCTGTCTCTCAAAATTCTACTGTAAATACTGGAATGGACAGGTCTCCTATATGGCACAGTAGCATCACGAAATAGTGTCAAAGATATACAATGGGGGTATCGTTGTACTCAGCAGATGTAGCTGAACACAAAATAACATTTTGTGCAGGAATAGCACACATAAACTTTACAAAATGCACATGAGAAGATCTTTGCTATAAGTTTGAGTGTCAAAAACCCCCCCAAAAAATCACAATTTAATTCCAATATTTAGCAGAGATTGGTGTGAAATGTCTACCTAAAAATTGTCAAAATAACCTTCGGTAAATAGCCTGTGATTGAAGTTTATATAAATATGTAATTTTGTGTGGCCATTTTTTTTTCTTTTATGGCTATTAAGCGTACAAGACAAACATACCAAATTCTAAAATCGCTCCACATTAAAAGTTTATTTTACTTCTTGTGTTTTGTGAGCTGTAACTATCAAAAAACCTTAAAATCCTAGACACATTATATATTCTATAAGTCAGAAGAACTAAATTTATTTATTTTTTATTACTTTCCTTAACCTGCACTAATTATGCATACATTTTTATTGCAAAAACTGTAAAAAACAAACAAAAATGTTTTCCCTTTTTTTTTTTGTACTTTTTTCATATAATAAATAAGCATTTATATATGTATATGTTACATCAAATTAAAGACCCTTTTGTCCTTTAAAAAAGTATATAATATGTGTTGCTGCAATAAATAAGTAAAATGCAAATTGCAGTTGAACGCAAACAACAATAAAATGCAAAAATTGCTTGTCATTAAGTGCAAGACAAGCTTTTGAAACTGTGTCCTTTAAAAATAAACATGAAACATAAGCATTAACCTATAGAAAATACAGTTATACTAATAATATACACATTATTAAATAGCTGCAAATCTAACGGCCCACCGAGAAGAGTATAACAAATATTATATTTACACTTTAATCTCCAGAAATCTCAGTATTCCCCTTCGGTACGGCACCCATCTCCTTTACAGATACCTAATCCTAAAATTAATCCTCAACCTATTTCTAAGCATAAACCTAATATTTATCCTAATCCTAGTCCCTAATCCTACTCTAATCCTAAACAGAGGGTAAAATGATGTCCTCTTTTGGCTGTTTTCAGTATGATAGGCTGATAGATTCCTCTTACACTGAAAATAGCACACTCAATACATTGCAATTGATGTTGAGCAACAAGGAAAGCCCAGCACAGATTATAATAGCATTGGGACATGCAAGGAGACCCTCCTCCAGGGTCTGTTTAGATTCTGGGGGTCTCCCAAGCACCAGCTGCACCAGCTGTGCAATTGCTCAATCACAGTGTTCTCAATAGATTTAAATGGCTGTATGCAGAGCTGATTCTCACTAATTGTGGTCCAGCTGACAGAGTGGAGCCCCAGGTATTGAATGATACCTGAATCTCCCTGTTGTGATCACTGATTTAACCCGACACACTACATTACTTTATTTAAATCTCCATTCAAAAGGCTGTATGCCACACTGACTTTAGCGCTTCATACGGCTTATCTGTGTCCACTAAAACTGGCTCCAGCTGACAGAGGGGAGCCCAGATATGGACAGGTACCTGGGACTCCCTGGTGTGAGCAGGACTTTAACCCTGCTCACACCACATTTTATTAACAGGAATTTAAAACCCCATTAAAATGCACGTATGCAGCGCTCACTATGAGATCAGAAACCAGAGCATTGGTCAGTCAGGATCCACTAATTATAGCCTCAGGTATCAAGTGATAAAAACATACAAAAATGTTTGTATTTGCTTTTGTATTACACAGCCGTGTTACAGTGCTGCCGGCCACCTCAGGTGTTCCCTATTAAGGGTTGATAAGAGATTTAGAGAAATACCACTCTCTGTCTCATTAGAGATTTTGCCTTTTAGCTTAAAGCTGCAAGGTGAATTGTTAGTGTAGGACTCACCTGAGTGGTTTTACCTTGTTTTGGCAGGTTAGCTTTCACTTTAATGGCCATTAAAGTGATAATACAAAACCACTAGTTATGTAAATGTGCATAGGGATTTGGGATAGTGCGCAAGGACCTTTTGTCTTTGGTCTTTATCCCAGGTGTCAAATAATACTTGGGTTCTCAATTACCAGCAGAGTAATGGTCCGTGCTGGTATAATATCGCATGATGTGATTATTCCACCACGAGTCCTTAAGGGAAGGACAACCATGACAAAATAAGCCCGTCGTTAAGGAGTTAAACACTGGTACAGAGTTTGAATTACCTTTAAGTTTTAAATAAAAAAAATATTTTGAATGGAAACCTACACATAGGAATTTTGTGGTGATCTAATATGTTTTCCTGACATTAAATATTTTAAATGTGACAGATGGACACAGACAAATTGATACAGAGATACACACTGACACACACACAGACTGACACACATGCACAGATATACAGACACACATACACAGAAGCACAAACTGACACACACAGACATACACAGATACATGGACACTAGAACACTGCAACATGTGCAATACATACACTGACACACAGACACAACTCTCACACGTACACCTTGGTTCACCTTTCAAATGTCTTCTCTGTGGTCCGGTGAGCCTCCCAGCAGCCCTGCCTCCCTCTTTTTCATGGTGGGAACTACCTGTGGTTCCAGTACAGCCAGGATGGGCTCCATGGCTCTTGCAAGAAAGACATGTGCTGGCAGGCCCCATGACCTGCTGAGGCCCTGGTGCATTTGCTTGGGAGTAAGAAGGATTGCACTTTGTTTTGTAAAGCTCACCATCTTTACCTTATGGATTTCCACAAGGAAGGACAAGCCAGTTTATGGAATAATCACTTTATAATTGAAAAAGCCAAGTTCTTAATTAAACCTTAAGCAACCTCTTTTATAATGGATGATCTTAAGTAGGATGTATTTTGGAATGAATAGGTATTCTGTTTTAATATATAACTCGTAATGTCATACCTTCTTTTAGCCTTAAAGTTCTTAGCTGGTAGAGATAATTTTTTGTTTCTATATTTCAATGATGGTCCTTTATCACTATGGAAGGTTCTGTACATGTAAAATTCTGTACACTATGTTATTATTGCACTGCAAACGGCTGTTAAAGGGAGATTATTAAGTCTGCTTTTACCAATTAGATCATGGTATATATGTTTAAATTTCAACCCTCCGATGATTTACTTTTTAATAAGTGACTATCATTACTCAAGTAAATTATGTGTTACAGTGAGATATATTACAATGTATTTGATATTTAAGATCTTTAATGACAACCCAGGCATGAGCGTTAATGATGCTGATGCGGTCATAAGCTCTCCATGTTGATGTTTTTAAGTATTAAAGCAATTGTGCAGCTCAGGAGTAGCTGTACTGGAGGAATCTGCTCCTTCTAACAGCCAAAGGAACATCTCCTCTAGAGCTGATGGGGTTGAGAATGTAAGAAAGACTAGCCAGGTCATGGTGATAGTTGACTCTATTATTAAGAGAGTATCTAGGGTAGTCTGCTGCTCTGATCATCTCAACCAGGCAGTTTGCTGTCTCCCGGGTGCTAGGATCCGGCATGTTTCTGACAGCGTGGATGGAATATTGGGAGGGGCTGGTGATGACCCTGCTGTCTTGTTCCATATTGGTACAAATGAAAAAGTCAGAGAATAAAGGTGGGTCCTAAAGAACAAGTTCAGGGAAGTAGAAAGTAAACTGAAGAAAAGGATCTCCAAGGTAGTATGTTACATGTGCAGTGCACTACAGTAAAAAGGCTACGGGTTATTAGAGAGGTTGATGCTTGGCTAAAATGAAAATCCAGCGCACTCCCTTATCTACTAAACAGCTACTTTGGTGCTGCCAGATTTTGCTAGTTTTATTAAAAGCACCTAATCTAATGTGTGATCATATAATGTAACTAAACACCCATTGTTTTTTTGCTTAGTTTAGATATTTTTAATAATACTATCAAAATCTGTCAGTACCAGAGTAGCTGTTTAGTAGATAAGGGAGTGCGCTGGATTTTCATTTTTACTGTACTTATTGACCCTCAGCAGCATCCCATTTAAGCATGTTTAGGTGAGTGCAGCCAGCCCCTTGTTTTCTCATAGATACTTGGCTAAAGTCATGGTGTAAGAAGGATTCTTTAGGCTTTTTAGAGCACTGGACTGATTTTGTGCTTGGTTACAATCTTTATTGTCACGGATATATTTTTGTTAAATAAACCATATCATTGTCTAATATATCCTGTGTTGATGTTCATCTCAGGTTGAATTTACGTAATTTTAGGACCTGCTAAGGAACAGATGATTGTTATTATTTCCTGATATGTAAAACCATAGAAATGAAAGAGGACGTACTTTATTTTTCCCATGACTGTATACGTTAGTATCAAAATACACTTAGGATGAAAATATTTATACGTTAATTATATTATATATACATAGATTGTGATGGCAGATAAGAACTGATTGCCCAATCTAGTCTGCCCAATTTTCTAAATACTTTCATTAGCCCCTGCCTTATCTTATAGTTAGCCTTATGCCTATCCCACGCATGCTTAAACTCATTTACAGTGTTAACCTCTACCACTTCAGCTGGAAGGCTATTCTATGCATCCACTACCCTCTCTGAAAAGTAATACTTCCTGAGATTATTTTTAAACCTTTGCCTCTCTAATTTAAGATTATGTCCTCTTGTTGTGGTAGTTTTGCTTTGAATATACTCCATTGACTACAACCATCTGTTGCCTGTCACTCAGTCACTGCCTTACCCATTCAACAACATTGGAATCCAAACTTAAAGATTGTAGTTTATTGATGAGCCTGTTATGTGCAACAGTGTGAAAAACCTTACTGAAATCTAGGTAAGCAATGTCTACTGCACCACCCTGATCTAATATTTTAGTTACCCAATCAAAAAACAATTAATTTGGCACGATCTCCTTGAAGTAAACCCATGTTGTCTCTGATCTTGAAGTCCATGTGATTTTAGATGTTCAACAATCCTATCCTTTAACATGGTTTTTATCACTTTTCCCACTACTAGACTAAGGTTTACTGGCCTATAGTTGCCCGACTCCTGCCTACTACCTTTCTTGTGAGTTGGCACAGCATAATTTAATTTCCAAACTTTTGGGAGTATTCCTGCTCTTTTAATGACTTTGGGTGTATCCCATCAGGCCCCATCAACTTATTTGTCTTTTTATTTATTGATATATATATATTGTCACGATTCGGGGAACCCAACACGCTAACACACACACAGACACACACACAGAAAGTGTGCAGTGCCGGACCTTAGAGTGGCCGGGCTAAGCACACACAGAATAGTCAGGAGGTAAGCCGAGTAAGGGGAACCAGAAAACAGAATAACGAGAAACAAGCCGAGGTCAAAGGGTAGGAGAAAGTCACAAAGTCAGTATAACAAGCCAGGGAGTACGTAACCAGAAAGCACACGTTCAGAATCAATACTCTAAAGCAAAGACCACAACAGGGCACTGAGAGACAGGAAAGGTAAGTATAAATATCCTTGCCTTAATTCTGATTGGATAACTTCCAATCAGAATTAACAAACACACGTGGGGGGTATCTATACCCCCCACTGTGATTGTTGTACTGTCGCTTTAATGCCGGGTCACGTGAGTGACCCCGGCGTACTGAAATGGGTGCCGGCTCCCAGCGTGCAGCGCTAGACATGCTGCCGCTGGGGGGAGGAGAAGGAGAAGACGCCAGCGGCGTGTCAAGAGGAGAGGACTGCGCTCGCCGACCGGTAAGAGGAGGGGGGACCGCGGGCAGCGACGGACCGAGGGTGAGTGCTGCGAGCGGATTGCAGCCTCCCCTCACCGCTGCCCGCGGAGCCCTGACATATATATACACCAATATTTGTTTTGAATAATAAATATATATACATGTCAAAAATGACTACGATTCAATATATATATTTATATATATAATGTAATTCTAAGTTTATATGTATATGTTATTTTTACATACCGTATATACTCGAGTATAAGCCGAGTTTTTCAGCCCATTTTTTGGGCTGAAAAACCCCAACTCGGCTTATACTCGAGTCAGAGTCTGTATTATGGCAATTTGCATTGCCATAATACAGACTGGGGGAGAGGGGGGCTGGCAGAGCTGTACTTACCTGTTCTGCAGCTCCTGTCAGCTCTCTCCTCCTCTGCGCCGTCCGTTCAGCACCTCGGTCAGCTTCCAGTGTAAGTCTCGCGAGAGCCGCGGCTCTCGCGAGACTTACACTGGGAGCTGACAGAGGGAGCTGCACAGACCGCGTGGAGGAGGAGAGAGCTGACAGGAGCTGCAGGAAAGGTAAGTACAGCTCTGCCAGCCCCCCTCTCCCCTCACTGAACTGCCACTGGACCACCAGGGAAGGAGCCCCCCTCCCTGCTATGTATCAAGCAGGGAGGGGGGACGAAAAAAAAATATAATCAAAAAATAAGAAATAATAATAAAAAATTAATAATAACAAAAAAAGGGGTATAAGGACCATTATGGGAGGGAGGGGGGGGTATAAGGACCACTATGGGAGGGAGGGGGGGGATAAGGACCACTATGGGAGGGAGGGGGGTATAAGGACCACTATGGGAGGGGGGGGGGGATAAGGACCACTATGGGAGGGGGGGGGATAAGGACCACTATGGGAGGGAGGGGGGGATAAGGACCACTATGGGAGGGAGGGGGTGGGATAAGGACCACTATGGGAGGTTGGGGGGGATAAGGACCACTAGGGGAGGGAGGGGGGATAAGGACCACTATGGGAGGGAGGGGGGGTATAAGGACCACTATGGGAGGGAGGGGGGGATAAGGACCACTATGGGAGGGAGGGGGGGGATAAGGACCACTATGGGAGGGAGGGGGGTATAAGGACCACTATGGGAGGGGGGGGGGGATAAGGACCACTATGGGAGGGGGGGGGATAAGGACCACTATGGGAGGGAGGGGGGGGATAAGGACCACTATGGGAGGGAGGGGGTGGGATAAGGACCACTATGGGAGGGAGGGGGGTATAAGGACCACTATGGGAGGGAGGGGGGGATAAGGACCACTATGGGAGGGAGGGGGGTATAAGGACCACTATGGGAGGGAGGGGGGGATAAGGACCACTATGGGAGGGAGGGGGGTATAAGGACCACTATGGGAGGGAGAGGGGGGTATAAGGACCACTATGGGAGGGAGGGGGGGTATAAGGACCACTATGGGAGGGAGGGGGGGGGGGGTATATGGACCACTATGGGAGGGATGGGGGGGGGATAAGGACCACTATGAGAGGGAGGGGGTGGGATAAGGACCCCTAGGGGAGGGGAGGGTAAGGACCACTAGGGGAGGGGTGAGTCAGGACCACTGGGGGGGGGGGTGAAGGAACACGGGGGTGGGGAGGTGAAGGACCACTGAGGGAGGAGGAGGGGAAGTCAGGACATATGGGGGGGGAGGGGGCGGCAAAATGTTTTTTGCCTACGGCGGCAAATATCCTTGCACCGGCCCTGCACACACTGCATTCACACACTGCATTCATACACACACACACTGCATTCATGCACACACACACTGCATTCATGCACACACACTGCACTCATACACACACTGCACTCATACACACACGCCACTCATACACACACGCTGCACTCATACACACACGCTGCACTCATACACACACACATACGCACACACTGCATTCATTATACACACACTGTAAATAAATATTCAATTAATATATTTTTTTTAGGATCTAATTTTATTTAGAAATTTACCAGTAGCTGCTGCATTTCTCACCCTAGTCTTATACTCGAGTCAATAAGTTTTCCCAGTTTTTTGGGATAAAATTAGGGGCCTCGGCTTATATTCGGGTCGGCTTATACTCGAGTATATACGGTAATTAAGTGTTATTGTATTAATTATAAGTTGTGTGATCTTTCTGACAACCCAGGCAGTCTCCCTGCAGGTAGTGATGTAAATTGCCAAACCATGCAATGTGATTGCGGTGTACAGGTACTCCTCACTTACCGACCGGGTTCCGTTCCTGCGACCTGTTCGTAGAACAAATTGCTCGGTAAGTGAGGAGTTAAGGGATTCCCTGCTCTATTGCGTTGTTCTATGTTTGGGGAAATGTACTTGAACAATGACGAACGCAACATGAGCAGGGAATCCCTCTAATCTATGTTCGAGGAAATTATAGAAACATAGATTAGAGGGATTCCCTGCTCTGTTGCGTTCGTCTATGTTTGGGGAAATATCCCCGAACATAGAAGAACGTAGCAGAGGATGGAATCCCTCTAATTCCCACGACGGCTCGCACTTACTACCCCGCGAGAGAGCTGGTTGTAAGTGCGAGCCGTCATAAAACAGGTAGGTCGCAAAACGAGGACTTCCTGTAATCGCGAAGGGGGTATAGGATCAGCGCTGGGTGGTCTGAAGGAGGAGAGACAGGAGAAAAGCTGCAACCTATGGGTATGAGGTTCCCTCTAATGTCCTCAATAAAGAATATGGAAAAAACAAAGTAATAGGTCGCGCTATACAAAAATAGTACAATTAAAAGATAAAATGAGAGAAAAAAAAAATTTACTCACATATATATACACAGTAAAATAAATATAAGTATGAGCATAATAGTCCCAATATGTAGTGGATTCCAATAGACTGATGGAAACTTGATACTGTAGTCAAATAAAACGCTGGATCTTCTATGGTATAGGCAATCTTGACTCAATGATGAGCATGCAAATAGAAAGACAGGGAGACTCCAATAGTGCAGACTGTATTAGCGTAAATAAAATAAAATAAAATGGGTGTAGGGGAGGTATTTCACTCACCTATGCAAGAGCATGTACTTGCTCAAGTGTAATCAGCATTCAGTGGCGTTTATCCCCCACTGGCGGGACATAGATGTGGGTAATTCCTCGAAGTAAAGGAGAAATAAAATATAGTGCTCACTGTTTTTAAAATATAAGAGTAAGACTTAAAAATAGAGAACGTACTCACATTTGAATGAGCAGGATATACTGCTAACTATGATGGAGTTGGTGGTATAATCCCCACCTAGGATTCTTTGTACAATGGTCAGCTCCAAAATGACGTGTAACCAGGTTAAGAGAGAAAAAAGTAATATAATATAAAATTAAAAGATAAAATAAAAATAAAATGTATGATGAAAAAAGCCAATATTCCTTTATTAGTACAAATATAAAATATATATATAAAATTAGCCAAAACGCGTTTCGCCACACAGGGCTTTATCAACTGGCAATAATATACAATAACCTGGTAAAATGAAGCTTATATAGACTTGAAAGATACATGATTGTTCGAATTTTGGCGCCAAAATGATGTCATCAATACAATGAGAGTAATACAGAAGTGTTAAAAAGCATAAACATAACTTAAAAGTAACAAGAGCATTGATTTATAATAGAATTATTAGCTGAATGCTATAAAAATCAATTAAAAACGAGTGGTTATAGTGTTAAAAAAGAGTAAAATAAATGTTCATGTGATCGCGAGCTACCGCGATCACATGGTGCGTCCCAATGCTTATTGGGAAGTGTAGTACGTATGTTGGCGTTCTGGGGAGACCGGAAGGGTAAAGGACACGTGACCGCGATCGCTCACGGTCACGTGATATGACATGGAACTTGGAGAGGATGTAACGTCTGGACGGAGGCTGGCTTGTGAGAGCACACCTCCGTCCAATGGTAGCCAGTATGGATGTGGGACACGTGATTGCGAACGCACGCGGTCACGTGTTATGACACAAGGCATTATGGGGGATGTAGTGTCCGGAGAGGCACGCCCCTGTTTAAAGTAAAACGGTTAAAAAAGATTATTATATATTATACTGAGAAAAAAAAAAAAAGGATATAATATGGTAGTGGGAAAAAATGAAAAATATATGTATATAAGGGGAAAAAGGCTTAATGCTAAATAGCTAAAAAAAAATAGGTTGGGAATAAAACTAAAAGGAGAGGAATTATACACATATAAAAATAAAGGGGACAAAAAAAATATTAAAGAATGAATGCAAAAGATATAGAAGTAGTGGGTAAAAATAATAATGGGTAAAAATAAATAAAAATGAATAGAGCAAAAGAGGGAATGGAGCAGGGCAATCTAATATAAAACAAAAGCATCTAATATATATAATAAAGAGGGGAAGGGAGATAATGAGATGAATATATATATATATATGGAAAAATAATAAAAGCTACGCTAAAAAATATATATACTTGATTTAAAGGGGCAGAGGTGATAAAAATGAAATATAAATTGTTATAAAAAGTTAAAAAGATCAAATTCAGCATTAAGTCCTTTTGGGGAGAGGGTTTTTAATTGAAAAACCCAATACATTTCCCTTTTCCCTAAAATATTTGTGATATCTCCCCCTCTCCAAGGAAGGGTAACTTGTTCAATACCAATAGCTTTCAAAAGAGTCGGATCTTTGTTATGATTTATGAAGTGTTTGGAGACTGAGTGATTTTCATAGCCTCTTTTAATGTTACGGCAATGTTCTGCCAGTCTCACTTTCAAACATCTTTTGGTCATGCCCAAGTACTGTAATCCACAGGGCCGGCGCCACCTGTAAGGCGACCTAGGCAGCTGCCTAGGGCGCAACTTACCAGGGGGCGCCGGATCCCTGTCCCCGCTGCGCCTCCTCATGCTGCGCCGCCTGAGCGCTTTAACAAGCCCCAGGCGGCGCAGCACTGCTGCACGGAGGGCGGCCGGGTTTGAGTGACCGGCAGGAGGGAAGCGCAGAGCGCTCCCTCCTGCCGGTCTCTCCATGTAGCGTGGCCGGGCGGCGCGGAACGCGGGACAGGAACCTTTGTTTCCTGTACCCGGCCGCCGGCGGAATGACAGGAAGTGCTCACTGAGTGAGCATTTCCGGTCATTCCGCCGGCGGCCGGGTACAGGAAACAGAGGTTCCTGTCCCGCGTTCCGCGCCGCCCGGCCACGCTACATGGGTAGGAGTTGAGGGTAAGGACCACTAAGGGGGGGGGGGGGGTTGTAAGGACCACTAAGGGGGGGGTGTTTGTAAGGACCACTAAGGGGGGGTTGTAAGGACCACGGGGGGGGGGGGGTTGTAAGGACCACTAAGAAGGGGGGGGGTTGTAAGGACCACTAAGAAGGGGGGGGGGTTGTAAGGACCACTAAGTGGGGGGGTATAAGGACCACTAAGGGGGAGGGGGGTATAAGGACCACTAAGGGGGAGGGGGGGTATAAGGACCACTAAGAGAGGGGGGTATAAGGACCACTAAGGGAGGGGGGGGTATAAGGACCACTAGGGGAGTGATGGGGGGGATAAGGACCACTATGGGAGGGAGGGGGGGATAAGGACCACTATGGGAGGGAGGGGGGGATAAGGACCACTATGGGAGGGAGGGGGGGATAAGGACCACTATGGGAGGGAGGGGGGATAAGGACCACTATGGGAGGGAGGGGGGGATAAGGACCACTATGGGAGGGAGGGGGGGATAAGGACCACTATGGGAGGGAGGGGGGGATAAGGACCACTATGGGAGGGAGGGGGGATAAGGACCACTATGGGAGGGAGGGGGGGATAAGGACCACTATGGGGGGGAGGGGGGATAAGGACCACTATGGGAGGGAGGGGGGGATAAGGACCACTATGGGAGGGAGGGGGGGGATAAGGACCACTATGGGAGGGAGGGGGGGGATAAGGACCACTATGGGAGGGAGGGGCGGGATAAGGACCCCTATGGGAGGGAAGGGGGGATAAGGACCACTATGGGAGGGAGGGAGGGGGGATAAGGACCACTATGGGAGGTTGGGGGGGATAAGGACCACTAGGGGAGGGGGGATAAGGACCACTAGGGGAGGGGGATAAGGACCAGTAGGGGAGGGGGGATAAGGACCACTAAGGGGGGGAAGGACCACCAAAGGGGGGTAAGGAGGGAGGACTACTAAGGAGAGGGGAGGAGGGTGATTACCACTAAGGGGGTGGGGGGAGTAGGGGAAGGTCTACTAAGGGGTTTGGGAGAGGGAGGACCACTAAGGGGTTTGGGAGAGGGAGGACCACTAAGGAGGGGGGAGTGAGAAGACCACCAAGGGGGACTGCAGAGGGACAGGGGGCCAAGGGAGAGCACTAAGTGACAGAAGGGGAGAACACGGAGGGACAGAAGGGAAGGGGAAATCAATAATTGAGGGGAGAGCACTATGAATTTTTTTAAAAAAAGAAAGAGCTGTTCCCCTCCCAGTCTCTATCCTACCCCACAAACCCTCTCTTTTACACTACACACATACACAATGCACCCCCCTCACACAGAAACATACAATGCATTCCTACTCACACACAGACACACCCGAAACACACAATGCATCCCTTACGTTCTCTTACATAATTAATGCACCCCTTACAGACACACACTGCATTCAATTACATACAATGCATTCCTACTCACACACACACACACACCCAGAAACATACAATGCATTCCTTACACGCAAACACACACTACATCCCCTATAAACACACTACATCCCTTACACAAATTGCACACATAAAACATCTCCAACTCATGGATGGGCCATGTAGGTGGATTTATGGGTGGGCATTGTAGGCGTATGCCCCCTGGGGGCCCAGACCTTGAGCTGTGTAAGGGACCCTAAAAAATGGAGCTGCTTCCTGTTCGTTAATTGTTGTGAGCACTGTTAAAAACAGTCTCCAGAGAGCCTCTTCTACACCAGACCTGTGGAGCCAGACTGAGCCCATCATCAGCCTCTTGTCCTCATCTGGTGGTAAGTAGGCAATCCAATATATTATTAGTGGCACTAATCTCTAATTTACCTCACATTAAATGGATACTATAGTCACCAGAAGCACTACAGCATAATGTAGTGGTTCTGGTGTCTATAGCCTGTGCCTGTAGGCTTTTTAATGTAAACACACTGTCTTTTCAGATAAGACACTTTGTGAAGACTGGCGTTGGCCCATATGGCAGAGCATATGGGCGGGGCATTGTGATGTCACATGGTGGGCTGGACATATGGGGGGGCGGCAAATTTTTTTTTGCCTAGGGCGGCAAAAATCCTTGCACCGGCCCTGGTAATCCACATGGGCATTCCAAAAGGTATTGGTCACCCCAGACAGCTGAGGATTCCCAGTCTGCCATGAAGAGGTTGGCATAACTGGGGGCAAACCTAGTACCCTTCCTTTGTATATAAAATGAGTTCGCAAACCAAAAATAATTGTTGGTGAGTATAATATTAATACCTTGTATAATAAAGTCAATTTGGGAATTTGGAATTGAGCTGGATTGTTTTAAAATCATTTCAACTGCTTGGCATCCAATGTTGTGGGAAATTATGGTGTACAGAGATTGTACATCACAAGTTACTAGTATATAATCTGGACACCAATTAAAATCACTTAAAAAGGATAAAAGAGTAAGAATCTTTCAAATATGACCTAGTTTCTTTGACAAAAGGTTGTAATAAAATATCAATATATTCAGAAAGATTGGATAAAACAGAATTAATACCAGATACTATAGGTCTTCCAGGGGGTTCTGTTGCATTTTTATGTATTTTGGGAAGAAAGTAAATTACTGGAATTTTGGGGTGAAGAATATTAACATAATCAAATTCTTGTTTAGTTAGGATAACACTATTTAGTCCTTTTTGTAGGAATTCACTTAAAATATTTTTAATATTGGAGGTAGGGTCAGAGGATAATTTATTGTATACCTCAGGGTCATTAAGTTGACGGTTAGCTTCTTTTGTGTACATGGATTTTGATAAAATGACTAGGCGACCTTTATCGGCGGGTTTAATAACAATTTCATCATCTTTTTGTAATTCCTTTAGGGCTTTCCATTCCTTCTGGGTAAGGTTCTGTGGGTCATGCTTTTTGTGTTTGATCTTTTCGAAGTCTTTTAGAACCAATTTTTCAAAGACTTCTATAGGCCCTGACTTAAAATTTGAAGGATAAAACTTAGAGGGATTTTTTAAAACAGTGTGTGTGATAGGGCATTCAATAGGTGTATCTGAATTCTGAGTTTGCGAAGCTGGATTTGATACAGTGGAAACATTACTATTTTTTTTTTCAATTTATAATTTTTATTGAGTTATCATATATGATATACATCATTTCCATTGTATAAGTGAACAATATGTATATGTCCATCAAACATTTACTGTCCTGGGGCAGCCTTCCGGGAAGCATGCCGTGGGATCCCCTAGTGGCTATCTGATATGGGTGTATGTCTCTGTGGACCAAGATGACTATCTGGGCTCCTACTGGCTTAGGCGATGTTATAGTCTCTATGTCTGTGGCTTGGGTGGGATTGGTTCGCTTGTTGTGTTGTAGTGTTTGGGGTCCAGCGTCCTGAGGTTCTTCCTCCTTCTGGTCTGTCCAGACTCTGCACTTTACTGGGTCAGGTTTTCGCTCTGCCCGCTTGGTGGCGCTTGGAGGGTGGCTCTGGTGTGGGCTTGGGCTGCAGTCCCAGGATTTTGTAGAATGCCTCGGGGTCATCTGCTGACGTCAGAGTGTGGGATGTGTCCCCCACTGTCACTGCTATGGACCCCTCCATTCCCCATCGATACTTTATGGAGCAGTCTCTGAGTTTCCTGGCCACCGGTGCTAGTTTCCGTTTCTCCACCAGTACGGAGAAAGGAATGTCTCCATAGATGGCTATGGTGCTGCCATCGAATTCTATGGCCCCCTGCGCTCTGG
Organism: Pelobates fuscus; assembly: GCF_036172605.1. NCBI lineage: Eukaryota > Metazoa > Chordata > Amphibia > Anura > Pelobatidae > Pelobates > Pelobates fuscus. The sequence continues at coordinate 367,903,181 of NC_086318.1, forward strand.
AGCGGCTCATGATTGCATTTCTGGCACTTACGTCGCGTGTTACCGCTATGACATCCCTGGTGGTCCCTTCTGGAGCTGTTGGGGATTTGCGGACTCTAAATGCTGAGGTTATGAGCGGCTGGGTGGCCCCCCTTTCAATTCCCAGGCTGTCTATGAGGCTCTGAGCGTATAGCAGCAGCCTCTCGTTGCCAATCGCCTCCGGGATCCCCCGGAACCAAATGTTCCTGCGCCTATGTCGAGTTTCTAGCACTGTCACAGTGCGGTTTAGTTTCTGTACCTGTGCGGTTAGGTCCCCCATTTTTGCCACAGTCTCTTGTAGCTGTGCCTCTCTGGCACCTTCCTTCTCTTCCAGGGCTCGGACTCTGGTGTGGACTCCATACTCTCCTGAGATCTTGCAGGAGTTTCTTTATGTCCCCCTTCGTGGAGGGAGCTGAGTCTTCATCAGACTCTGATGCAGTGGAATCACCTCCTGATCGTTGCGGTGTGGAGGGATCATCCTCCTCTGGGGAGTCTTCCGACCGTGTGGTTTCCACTCCGGCCTCGGGCGCCATCTTAGCTTGCAGTCGCGGTATGGGCCTCTCGAAGGAGAGCCGAATATCGGGTAATCGGGTCGTCTCCGTGTGCTGAGCTTTCCGATTTTTGCGCCCCATGGTTCTCTCTGGTGGGGGGTAATGTATCTGTCCGATTGTTTTCGGGTTTTTTTCGGCCAAAATAGCGTTTTTGCTGTAGTGCGATACGGAGCCTCTCACTTAGGCATCCGCTCAGTCTCTTGGTCGGCCACGCCCCCCCCAACATTACTATTTTGAGTAAAAAATCTTTTTATAGTAGCTTTCCTAACAAATTTATTGATGTCTAGAAATGCTTGAAAAGGTTTGAAAGAACTGGTTGGGGCATATTTAAGACCTTTGCTTAAGACTAAAATCTGAGTAGAGGTTAAAACTTTATGAGAAAGATTAAAAATTCAAAAATTTTTCTCATCTATCGTGGTTATTGTCTTTCCTTCCTTTCTCTTTTGTAATCTTCTGCCACCTCTCCCTCCTCTATACTTAGGCTTCTTTTCCTTGCTCTGGGTAGATATGGGGTCTGTGTATGAGGTAGGTTCTGTGTACGTATGTCTAAAAAATTATCCTCAATCTCTGAGTCGACAGACAGTAGCTGATATCTATTGTTGTGGGTGTAGTTTGGTGGTGACTTTGGAGTATCTGAGTATTTATGACCGAATCTAGGCCTTTGTGGTCTGGGTGTGGGTGTAGAAGGTTGTGTATAGCTAAATTTGTTTGTAGTAGTGCGGTGAGGAAAATTTTTGTAATCTGGTGATTTGTGATGTTTGTGAGTTTGGTAGTTGGCTGATTTGTAATTGTGAGATATTCTATGTCTGTTTGGTGATGGATATTTTCTGTCATGATTATTTTGAAAATAAGTGGAAGGTCTTTGTCTAGTGTGGGGATAGTAATTTACTTGACGGTGACGGTGTGGTGGCGGTGGGGAAAAGTGATGTTGTGGTTTATTGTGGCGGTAAGAATTAGCGTGGTAAGTGTGTTCAAAGTATTGATTCTTATTCCTTATAGTGGATGTGTCGGTAGTGTATTTTTTGTGAACGTTATATGATTATATACTAGTAACTTGTGATGTACAATCTCTGTACACCATAATTTCCCACAACATTGGATGCCAAGCAGTTGAAATGATTTTAAAACAATCCAGCTCAATTCCAAATTCCCAAATTGACTTTATTATACAAGGTATTAATATTATACTCACCAACAATTATTTTTGGTTTGCGGACTCATTTTATATACAAAGGAAGGGTACAGCTATGGGAACTAGGTTTGCCCCCAGTTATGCCAACCTCTTCATGGCAGACTGGGAATCCTCAGCTGTCTGGGGTGACCATGACTGGCGGGCAAACCTGGTTTCCTACTTTCGTTATATCGATGATCTGTTTTTTATTTGGCAAGGTACCGATACATCTTTGAAATTGTTTTTAGAACATTTAAATATTAATGACAGGGGTATTGTTTTAACATCAGAATCTAGTAATGTGTCAGTCAACTTTTTAGATTTGAACATTTTTATTCAAGACGGACGCATTCAAACCAAAACTTTTTTAAAGAGGTCTACACAAACACAATTATAGACCAAACTAGTTGTCACCATAAACCTTGGTTGGATGGCATCCCAAAAAGCCAATTTCTTCGCCTCCATCGAAATTGCTCATCAACAGCTGATTTTAACATCCAATCTACTTCATTAAAAGACATGTTTTTAGAAAAAAACTATAAAGCAGAAAAACTAAATAGAGCCTTGGAGGTGGTAAAAGAGAAGGAAAGAACGGAACTTCTAAAATATAAAGCTAAAAAAACAGATCCCCCACAACTCCCTATTATTTTAGATTTTAACAACAAGAATAAAATTTAAAAAAAAATCATAAATAAACACTGGCACATTCTAAAACAGGACGACCTTTTAAAAGATCATGTTCCAGACAGACCTAATGTCATATTCAGAGGAGCCCCCAATTTTAGATCAATCTTGACTAAAAACTACACTAAAGAAAATAGACATCAAAAAGAACATTTTTTATCTAGGCCTAAAGGGTTTTTTAAGTGCAATAAATGTACTGTATGTAGAACCACAAAAAGCACTACAAATTCCAAATCTACCCATTTTTCTTCCACCACCACTAAAATCTCCTACCCCATAAAAGACTTTATTGGATGTAACACAAAAGGGGTCATATACCTTTTGGAATGCCCATGTGGATTACAGTACGTGGGCATGACCAAAAGATGTTTGAAAGTGAGACTGGCAGAACATTGCCGTAACATTAAAAGAGGCTATGAAGGGGCGGGGCCTGACTGTCATGGTGGACAGACGTGTATAGCTGGAGCTCCCTACTAAACCTGGCCAAAATGGCTAAAAATGCACGTCTTGACCACCCTAAAATACAGCATGAGACCTCAAGCGACTTACTAAAGCCAAGTCCCCACGGTGAACCGGTAAAGCGGCCCATGAGTGGACGATGGACAGCAGATTGTACCCGCAAGGCCCTCGGACCGGTGGGGGTGATCCCGGTCCACCCCTGGGGGTCTCCCCAGACAAAAAGCATGAGAGAAACGAGAGGCCTACCTAAAATGGCGGAAGCCATGCTGCCTTCCAGCAAGCACGAGGCCCAACAAGAACCCGGGTCCAACCTGGATTGCATTTTCGCCGAATTCTGGCTTAAGCTCAAACACCGGCTGCAACAACGGGTCCCTAGACCACCCAGCTCACGTCGCCACCCCAGACAGCCGCCATCCGATCCGCAGCAACAAATCGTAGCACCAGTGGCATCTAAAACCACACCATGGCGGCGGAGAGGAGAGCACACACCTCGCACACTCAAGGCGTCGAAGCAGAGGACACCGCAGAAGCCAAGCGCAAGCCCGCTACAAGCACTCACCGTATCAGGGATGACCCTACGCAGGCGGCAAGGTACAGCCAAACGACCCCACCAACTCCTGCCCACGTACTGGTCCCAGACAGAGACCCAGACACCTCGACAGTCACCCCCTGATCCTCAACGGCGGGGAGCTGTGCCAGCGAAACACTCGACAAAAAAAAAATGGCGTCGGAAAAGAAAGCGTGCACCTCGTACAGAACAACCCCACGGCAGAAACCGAGTAAGGGCCCGCTCCGGACACCCGCAGCCGCAGGATCGACCCCACGAAGGCACCAGGGTACCAACCGCCCCCACCCACTCCCGACCACTTACCGCACCCAAGGGGAGATCCACGGGCACCCACAGCAGGGAACGACGAGGCATCGGGTGAACCAGCCAGGACGCACGGCAAACCGAGACCCATGACCGGGAGACTGAATAGGTTGCATGGCACTGCACTAAGGGAAAGGATCTTACTAAAGCCGACCCGGTCAAAAAGGGACTCAATCCTGGGGAACCCCAGGGGACTTAATTGTGTTAACGTGCCCTGCACTAGATACGCAAAAGTTTAGTCTGCTTACTTAATTTCACTCTATGTATTTATCGTTCCACCGAACATGCAACATGGCATAGTGCTGCACAAATCAACAGCTACACAACAGACAAGGTAAAGGCTACACATAAGCAGAGAGTAGAGCATAACGTTGAGACACCGATATACAGAGAGCTCAGGGCCCTATGATGCAAACGGTCACACTGCAGGCATTACCACAGGATTAGACACCATGACAAGCAACTCAAGGCCACTCTAGTACTCACCCACAGATCCAGGCACTCTAACACTGCTCAGCAAGATATACTTTAACCTGTTATATGCCTAAGCCTGTTTAACCCTCACACTGCTCTTGAATTATGCGAACCCACCTAAACCTTACTAAATTGCTTCATCAGCTTGTTTCACCTATGTTGAACTTCTATTATATACATATATAAAAAAAAAAAGTGCAAGACTTAACATATACCCTACTGTTTCAAATGTTAATGAAAAGCATGAGGAATGTCGTCGGGGCACCACATGCTCGCTTGTTATTTTTTCATGCACTGCAAAAATAAAGATTTAAAAAAAAAAAGAGGCTATGAAAATCACTCAGTCTCCAAACACTTCATAAATCATAACAAAGATCCGACTCTTTTGAAAGCTATTGGTATTGAACAAGTTACCCTTCCTTGGAGAGGGGGAGATATCACAAATATTTTAGGGAAAAGGGAAATGTATTGGGTTTTTCAATTAAAAACCGTCTCCCCAAAAGGACTTAATGCTGAATTTGATCTTTTTAACTTTTTATAACAATTTATATTTCATTTTTATCACCTCTGCCCCTTTAAATCAAGTATATATATTTTTAGTGTAGCTTTTATTATTTTTCCATATATATATATATATATATATATATATATATATATATATATATATATATATATTCATCTCATTATCTCCCTTCCCCTCTTTATTATATATATTAGATGCTTTTGTTTTATATTAGATTGCCCTGCTCCATTCCCTCTTTTGCTCTATTCATTTTTATTTATTTTTACCCATTATTATTTTTACCCACTACTTCTATATCTTTTGCATTCATTCTTTAATATTTTTTTTGTCCCCTTTATTTTTATATGTGTATAATTCCTCTCCTTTTAGTTTTATTACCAACCTATTTTTTAGCTATTTAGCATTAAGCCTTTTTCCCCTTATATACATATCTTTTTCATTTTTTCCCACTACCATATTATATCCTTTTTTTTTTTCTCAGTATAATATATAATAATCTTTTTTAACCGTTTTACTTTAAACAGGGGCGTGCCTCTCCGGACACTACATCCCCCATAATGCCTTGTGTCATAACACGTGACCGCGTGCGTTCGCGATCACGTGTCCCACATCCATACTGGCTACCATTGGACGGAGGTGTGCTCTCACAAGCCAGCCTCCGTCCAGACGTTACATCCTCTCCAAGTTCCATGCCATATCACGTGACCGCGAGCGATCGCGGTCACGTGTCCTTTACCCTTCCGGTCTCCCCAGAACGCCAACATACGTACTACACTTCCCAATAAGCATTGGGACGCACCATGTGATCGCGGTAGCTCGCGATCACATGACCATTTATTTTACTCTTTTTTAACACTATAACCACTCGTTTTTAATTGATTTTTATAGCATTCAGCTAATAATTCTATTATAAATCAATGCTCTTGTTACTTTTAAGTTATGTTTATGCTTTTTAACACTTCTGTATTACTCTCATTGTATTGATGACATCATTTTGGCGCCAAAATTCGAACAATCATGTATCTTTCAAGTCTATATAAGCTTCATGTTACCAGGTTATTGTATATTATTGCCAGTTGATAAAGCCCTGTGTGGCGAAACGCGTTTTGGCTAAATTTATATATATATTTTATATTTGTACTAATAAAGGAATATTGGCTTTTTTCATCATACATTTGCCATATACCTTTTATTTTTATTTTATCTTATAATTTTATATTATATTACTTTTTTCTCTCTTAACCTGGTTACACGTCATTTTGGAGCTGACCATTGTCCAAAGAATCCTAGGTGGGGATTATACCACCCACGCCATCATAGTGAGCAGTATATCCTGCTCATTCAAATGTGAGTACGTTCTCTATTTTTAAGTCTTACTCTTATATTTTATATACAGTGAGCACTATATTTTATTTCTCCTTTACTTCGAGGAATTACCCACATCTATGTCCCGCCAGTGGGGGATAAACGCCACTGAATGCTGATTTCACTTGAGCAAGTACATGCTCTTGCATAGGTGAGTGAAATACCTCCCCTACACCCATTTTATTTTATTTTATTTACGCTAATACAGTCTGCACTATTGGAGTCTCCCTGTCTTTCTATTTGCATGCTCATCATTGAGTCAAGATTGCCTATACCATAGAAGATCCAGCGTTTTATTTGACTACAGTATCAAGTTTCCATCAGTCTATTGGAATCCACTACATATTGGGACTATTATGCTCATACTTATATTTATTTTACTGTGTATATATATGTGAGTAAATTTTATTTTTTATTTATTTATTTATTTATTTATTTTTTATTTTTTTTCTCTCATTTTATCTTTTAATTGTACTATTTTTGTATAGCGCAACCTATTACTTTGTTTTTTCCTCCTGTAATCGCGATCACATGATGGAGATTTGCAGGATTTACTGAAGGGGGACTGCCTATGTTGTGGGATTTTTTGAAAATCATTATATAATATTTAAGTAGTGAATTGATGTGTGTACGCTCATCTTTTTTATGGATATAGTTTTGGACTTCCTGTCCTTTTAAACTGTTGATGTGTATTTAAAGGAGAAATTATTTCCTTACATTTCTTTGTATTTATTCATTAAACTCCCAAATGTCGGTAGCTTAAATTCAAATGGCAAAATTATGGCTGCTGATTACTTGTAAGTTGGAGATTTTGTCCATATCGGCTATTTATGCCTCACTTTTGTGATTTGGATTTTCATTTGATTCAAGTCAGAGTATCATGAATTAACCCCTGTAATGTCTTATTAAATAAGTGAATTATCACAAATGTCATAAATATTGTCTAACAAAGTCTGTGGATTTTCTCAAAAAACGACTTTTAGTCATTCTGACCTTAAAGTCTATGATGCTAAAAAATGGGATTTTGGAAGAATCATCGTACAATATTTAACTAGTGAATTGATGTGTTTAACCTGCATATTTCTTTTTCCATTTGCAATTTTATAAATATTTTTTGTTTGTTGCTGTTAGCATGAGTAAGACACACAATGTACAAACAATTGGTAGAATAATATCCTTTTTTATATAGTAATTCCAGGCAGAGTCTTTTCAAAACCATGATTAACCCCTTAACGCCGTTACGGCGTTCCATGCCGTTGCGCTTTAAATGGGCTCTGAAGCCGTTGCGGTGGCATGGAACGCCGTAACGACTTTCTGCCCCAGGAGCCAGGAGCCAGGAGGTACTCACCTCCGCCGCGATCCTTTTCTGGAGGGCTGCCTGACAGCCCAGGCAGCCCTCCCACGGCAAATGAGGCCCCCGGGGGCCATGTGCTCTCTCTCAAAGAGCGATCACATGGCCCCCTGTAGCTGGCTATGGATTTGCCAGCAGGGGGGCTGTCTGAAATATCAGACAGTCCCCCTGCTGGTAGGAAGAATAAAAAAAAAAAATTAAACATGTGTAAAAATAAATTAAAAGTATTTTTTTTATATATATAATATGTATATATATATTATATATATATAATTTATATATATGTAACGTCATACAAAGTGTATTTTAATACTAATATAAGTATATATATTAGCATTAAAATACACTTAGAATGACATTACATATATATAATATGTATATCTATTATATATATATATATATATATATATATATATATATAATAGATCTACATATATATTATATATATATATACGTATAATTAAAATAATAAATAAAAGAATAAAATAAATAAATAAAATATTGAAACAAAATGTAATATAAATTATATATCCATATGTAATTTCATTCTAACTGTATTTTGTTATTAATATATATATATATTGGTAACAAAATACACATAGAATTACATTCTATATATATATATATATATCTATATATGAAATACAAATAACCACAATATATATATATATATATATATATATATATATATATATATATATATATATATAGATAAATACATATAATTACATAAAAGATTACATTAGTATACACATAGAATTTAAATACATATATATGTATATATATTAAAATTCTACATGTATATTTAAGTAATCTTTTAACATAATTATGTGCCTGACAACACAGGGAGAAAGTGCAGAGAATTTAATTCGCAAGCACTATATTTGACCCTGTAACTCTCCAAGACACCATAAAACCTGTACATAGGGGTTACTGTTTTACTCGGGAGACTTCGTTGAACTCAAATATTAGTGTTTCAAACTGGTAAATTATATTACAACGATGATATTTTAAGTAAAAGTGACGGTTTTTGCATTTTTTACAAATGAACTGCACTTTTATGGACTATATTATTGTTGTAATATGTTTTACTGTTTTAAAAAACTAATATTTGTGTTTAGTGAAGTCTCCCGAGAATAACAGTACCCCCCATGTACAGGTTTTATGGTGTTTTGGAAAGTTAGAGAGTCACATATAAGGCTTGCATTTCATTTTTTTCACATTGAAATTTGCCAGATTAGTTATGTTGCCTTTGAGAGCGTATGGTAGCCCAGGAATGAGAATTACCCCCATGGTGGCATACCATTTGCAAAAGTAGACAACCCGAAGTATTGCAAGTGGGGTATGTCCAGTCTTTCTTAGTAGCCACTTAGTCACAAACACTGGCCAAATATTCATTTTTTGCTTTTTTCACACAAAAACAAATATGAACGCTAACTTCGGCCAGTGTTTGTGACTAAGTGGCTACTAAAAAAGACTAAACATACCCCACTTTCAATACCTTGGCTTGTCTACTTTTTCAAATGGGGGGTAATGGGGGTAATTCACATTCCTGGGCTACCACACCGTCTCAAAGGTAACATTACTAATCTGGCAAATTTCAATTTGAAAATGGAACGTTCTATATTTGACCCTGTAACTTTCCAAAACACCATAAAATCTGTTAATGGGGGGTACTGTTGTACTCGTGAGACATCGCTGATTACAAATATGTGCATTTTTTTTGCAGTAAAACCTAACAGTATTATGACATTCACAGTTAAAATGGCAGACAGAAATACAAATTTAAAAATAAATCTTATTTTCTCACATTTTTTTAAATTTTATTCATAATAAATTATGTTCCATATATGAATAGTTATTGATAAATTAAAGCCCTGTTTCTCCTGAACAAAATGATATATAGTAAGTGTGGGTGCACTTAATGTGACAGCGGTGAATTACGGCTGAACAGACATATAGTGCAAATTCCAGTTTTTGTTTACGTTTTCTTTTGATCAGAACGTGCACTATTGACTCTGTCCTGAAGGGGTTTAGTTTACAAGAGTGCAGACAGTTGTTTGATAGAATATTTAAGAAACAGCTTGGTTCGGTAGAGGATATTCACTGAAATTGTGCATTGTTGCAGTATGCCATACATATTGTCATAACAGAGGTTGCTGTAACATATTTCATATTAACAAAAATTAACAATAACAGAAGAATAAGAAAGATTGCTGATATGCAATGAAATGATTGGTCTAGTTTCGAGTATAGATTAATGAGCTTTGTCCCATGCCTAAACACAGGGGCGTATTAGCCGCGAAGCAAACAAGGCATTTGCCTTGGGCGGCATTTTCCAGGGGGCGGCAAAAAAAGCCGCCCCCAAATGCCCAAGGCAAATGTCTTGTTAGCCTTGCGGCTAACAGACATGCCGGCGGGCTGCTGGGCGATTGGGCGGCATTGCCTGGCGGGCGGGCGGTCGGCCGGCGATGGAGCACTTCCCCTGAGCTGTCTGCTCAGCTCCCTCGCCAGCCGCAGAGTGAGGCTGGGAGGCGGAGCCGGAATATGACGTCATATTCCGGCTCCCAGCCTCACTTGCGGCTGGCGAGGGAGCTGAGCAGACAGCTCAGGGGAAGTGCTCCCTCGCCGGCCGGCCGGCCGCCAGGCAGTGCCGCCCGATCGCCCAGCATCCACTGGACCACCAGGGAGGAAGAGACACCCCCCCCTCCCAGCATTCCCAAAGGTAAGGAGGCTGGGGGGGGGGGGGGTGTTAAATTAAAAAAAAATGTGCTAAAAATAAATTAAAAAAAATGTGTTAAAAATAAATTTAAAAAAAGTGTTAAAAATAAATTTTAAAAAAAAATGTGTTAAAAATAAATTTTAAAAAATGTGGTAAAAATAAATTTAAAAAAAAGTGTTAAAAATTATTTTAAAAAAATGTGTTAAAAATAAATTTTAAAAAATGTGTTAGTGTGTGTGTCTGTTAGTGTGTGTCTGTGTCTGTGTCTGTTAGTGTGTGTGTCTGTTAGTGTGTGTGTGTGTCAGTGTGTGTGTCTGTTAGTGTTTCTGTCTGTGTCTGTTAGTGTGTGTGTCTGTGTCTGTTAGTGTGTGTCTGTGTCTGTTAGTGTGTGTGTCTGTGTCTGTTAGTGTGTGTGTCTGACTGTGTGTGTCTGTTAGTGTGTGTGTCTGACTGTGTGTGTCTGTTAGTGTGTGTTTGCCTGTGAGTGTGTGTTTGCCTGTGAGTGTGTGTTTGCCTGTGAGTGTGTGTGTATGTTAGTGAGTGTGTGTGTCTGCTAGTTTGTGTCTGCTAGTGAGTGAGTGTGTGTCTGTTAGTGTGTGTCTGTTAGTGAGTGTGTTTGTCTGTTACTGAGTGTGAGTGTGTCTGTTAGTGTGTGCGTGTTTCTGTTAGCGATTGTGTGTTTCTGTTAGCTAGTGTATGCGTATCTGTCAGTGAATGTGTGTGTGTGTGTATTTAGAATGCGGGGCGGGGGGAAAGGTTGGGTGGGGGTGGCGCGGGGGGAGGGGGGGTGCCTGAGTTTTGTCCTTCCTAGGGCAGCACAAAACCAGGATACACCACTGCCTAAACACCCTTTAAAAAGGCAACCAGGAGGTGCCGAAACGTTGGGGGGTATTAGGGGCTCGTGTTTCTGCCATACTAGGCTTGTGAGAATTGTGGTAATTAATACGGTTTGCTTTCTTTTGCATTTATATTGTCACTTTGTATTTTGCTTTATGTTTGTTGTACCGTATATTGGTCTGATTTAAGTATTTGCATAACTCTATATAGTGATTGTAGTGTGCACTCTCTTTTTGTTATATAAGACATATGTTCACACACTCTGATATCCCTAATGGTATCTAATATCCCAGTCACGTTGTGTAGTTTGTTCCAATATGTGACTATGGTTTTCTTGGTCTCAAGAAATACAAAGCATAGCAATTGTTTCTGGAGTTTGGCCATGTATGGTGGGAACACATGAAGTAATGTCATTTGTGAATTAGGGGTTATTTGGATCACTGTCAAGGTATGTACCATACCAAAGACCTAACTCCTTAAGGGCATAAGATGTGGACAGGTCTACCACACATGCAGCATAGTTCCCCTCTCTCCACTTGTCCTCCAGTACACGCCTCTCGTCTTTTGTCCAAGGGGGTGTAATCTTGCAGGCACCATGTACCATCTTGCTATAATACATGTAATATCTGTAGCACTGTTGCCAGCACTTTATTACTACAAGGATCAAGATATACACTGGGGAAGTGTCACCCCACAAATTGACACTAGGTGCATAACATTAGAGCCAAGGACCTAGAGGCTTTAAATTAGGTGAGCATCCATTTTTTAAAAATGATATCCATATTGATACCGGAGAAACTGACGGAAGCCAAGCACAGAGAGATGGACACAGGTTTCTTCAGGAAGGAAGAGATCTTTATTCGATTCACCGACCGGGACTCAGAGGGACTAATGTCACCAAAAACAGCTAAAATCTGAGCCCTGATCGTACAGTGTAGGCACCTTATATAGACATATAGCTCCTCCTATAATCGGTTCAACCTACATGTACTCTAACCCAATCAACAGAATAGAGACTAAATTCCTGTTTGACCACATGGCTTGCCCAGCACAATGGAGGAGGGGAATACTCGTATATCCTGTATTCCTGCACTTGCTCCTTACACTACTGATTGTATCGTTGCCACGTGCAACCAACCGACCGATACATCAGCATATGCACATGCACATACCACGTGGCAATCTCGACCTACTAAATTTATTTTTACCGAGATTCCACCACAATATTAGATATAAAACTATGTCAGACATACTGTCCTATTGTGGTATTCCTGTGTTTTCTCTGAATTACAGGTCTCCAGATAGAAGAGAGGTGGGGTGCTACCTGGAAAGGCACAAATATGCATTAAGTGAGACTACATCTTGTGGCTCAATTACATGTGAGTGTGTTTACATCCCATTATTCATTATTACCAAGGACTGTTACCATTTGCATTATTTTATGTTTTCGCAGTTTTTATCTTTTATATGCTGCTGTTTTAACATAACTATTGTACTGCATAATATAAGGGGGTAATATTCTCCTTCCCAAACAGTGAGGTAGGGAACTAGACTCTTGGATAATGTTTTATAGTAAAGGGCAAAAAAGCTGTCCAGGTCTGGAATTTTCAAAGTAGGTTGTTTTACAAACAATCTCTTCCTCTGTAATATGTCCCTCTAGTTCAGGGCTGCCTAACAGGTAGCTCCCCAGATGTTTCAGAACTACAACTCCCATGATGCTTTGCATGCCTTTAGAATTCATTTAGAATGACAAAGCATCATGATAGTTGTGTGTGAGTGTTTGACTGTCAGTGTGTGTCTGTCAGTGAGTATCTGCCTGTGTGTGTGTGTGTGTGTGTGTGTATGTATGTCAGTGAGTGAATGTCTGTGTGTGTATCTGTCAGTGAGCGAGTGTATGTCCATCAGTGAGTGTCTGTCTGTGTGTGTATGTGTCAGTGAGTGAGTGTTTGTCTGTCAGTGAGTGTCTGTGTGTGTGTGTGTGTCAGTGAGTGAATGTCTGTCAGTGAGAGTCTGTTTGTGTGTGTGTCTCAGTGAGTGATTGTATGTTTTTCAGTGAGTGTCTGTGTGTGTGTGTCAGTGAGTGTGTCGTTAGTGAGTGTGTGTGTCTGCCAATGCATGTCTGTCAGTGAGTGACATGAGGGGGCGGCAAAATGGATCTTTGCCTAGGGCAGCAAAAATCCTTGCACCGGCCCTGTTTGGTTTCAGTATTGCCTATGTTTGATATTGCTTTGAGTTTAGTATAATAACCATACAAACATTTTAAACGTAATTGTGTATGAATATTGTTTTCAATTTTTTTTTAACTTAATTGAGTCTGACTTTTCTTTTCAGCCAGTGTGTGTGCTTGATCTTTTGTGTATTTGTTAAGGAGAGTCTATTTGTGTACATTTATATATGTATATCCTGCTCTTTGCATATGAGATTACTACTATGTAAGGTTAATATAACACTTTATATTAATCAGATTTGGTGTTATAATGTGATTTATATGATGACCTTCTTCGATAGACTTTCCATCAGTCTCCAGTCCTTTAAAAAAATCATAAAAAACTCACTTCTTCAGGAAAGCATATAAACTAAACTGCTAACAGCTTCCCCTTCCTGTACCCTGATTCCTCTCCTGCAACTGTGCAAAAAATAAAACCCAAAAAACAAGCCCTCGGTGAATACTATCGTAGCAATCTTAGTTTTCTACTCTAGCGTTACCTTTTCTGTCACTATACCCCACTCCCTCTAGCATGTAAGCTCACTGAGGCCCTCTGTCCCTGTGCCTCCATCTTGTCTAGTTTTACCTACGTGTTTGTCAGGCCACCCATTGTACAGCGCTGCAGAACCTGTTGGCACTTTATAAATAATAATAGAACATTTTATGGTGGGACATTGGGCAAATTTGGGGCGGGGACATTGGGTGAAGGTTGAGGTGGGCAATAGAAGGAGCTATGGTGGGACTTACATTAAAATATAGGAGGGAGGTTATCAAATTTTAAGGTCCTGCTCATTTGTCACCTAGCAACATCCCTGCCATAGAGTTTAGCTGGTGGCACACTGCCACTCACTCTATGTAGGCATGCATGGCTGGTCACCAGGGCCGGCGCGTCCATAAGGCGGCACAGGCGGCCGGCCGCCTTAGGGCGCACGGGCTCTGGGGGCGCAAGATTTCAGTGACCGGCAGGAGGGAAAGCTCTCCCTCCTGCCGGGCCACAATCACGGCCCCCGGTGCGGCGTGCAGCTGTGCTGTAATCAGGCACGGCGAGGGAGCTCTAACCTCTCTGCTCTGCTCCCTCGCGCGCTGTCTGCTGATACCGCGGGAGCCGGAATATGACGTCATATTCCGGCTCCCGCGGTATCAGCAGACAGCGCGCGAGGGAGCAGAGCAGCGAAGTTAGAGCTCCCTCGCCGCCCCTGATCTCAGCACAGACGCACGCCGCCCAGCAGCCCCACTGGACCCCAGGGAAGGATTCAACATCCACACCAGCTCTCCAGGTAGGGAGGCTGGGTGGAAAATATTTATTTATAAAATAATTAGTGAGTGTATGTGTGTGAGTGTATGTGTCTGTGTGTGTGTGTGTGTGTGTGTGTGAGTATATGTGTCTGTGTGAGTGTATGTGTCTGTGTTTGTGTGTGTGTGTGTGTGAGTGTGTGAGTGTCTGTGTCTGTGTGTGTGTGTGAGTGTATGTGTGTGTGTGTGTGTGTGTGAGTGTATGTGTCTGTGTGTGTGTGTGTGTGTGTGTGTGTGTGAGTGTGTGAGTGTCTGTATCTGTGTGTGTGTGTGAGTGTATGTGTCTGTGTGTGTGTGAGTGTATGTGTCTGTGTGTGAGTGTATGTGTCTGTGAGTGACAGTGTGTGTCTGTGAGTGACACAGTGTGTGTCTGTGAGTGACAGTGTGCGCGTCTGTGAGTGACAGAGTGTGCGTCTGTGAGTGACAGAGTGTGCGTCTGTGAGTGACAGAGTGTGCGTCTGTGAGTGACAGTGCATGCGTCTGTGAGTGACAGAGCGTGCGTCTGTGAGTGACAGAGCGTGCGTCTGAGAGTGACAGCGTGTGTGCGTCTGTGAGTGACAGAGTGTGTGCGTCTGTGAGTGACAGAGTGTGTGCGTCTGTGAGTGACAGAGTGTGCGTCTGTGAGTGACAGAGTGTGTCTGTGAGTGACAGTGTGTGTCTGTGAGTGACAGCGTATGTCTGTGAGTGACAGCGTGTGTGTGTGAGTGAGTGCGTCTGTGTGTGTGCATGTGAGTGTATGAGTGTGTCTGTCAGTGTATGATGAGTGTGTTTGTCAGTGTATGAGTGTGTGTCTGTCAAATCAGTGAGAGTATGTTTGTCATTGAGTCTTTGTGTGACTATCAGTGTGTCTGTCAATGAGTCTGTGTCTGTCAGTGACGTCTGTATGTTTGTCATTGAGTGTGTTACTTTCAGTGTGTACTTGCCAATTCCCACATATATTCAGTTTTAGAAAAAATATGAGTTTGCACAAAATTAACAGCATAACCTTAGAATCCCAATAAATAATACTTGATAATAAACAATATTAATCTGCTTCCAAGTCCAGTATAAATGTTGTGATCTCTTTACACAGATTACCAGCCATAATAGGATTAAACCATCCAGTAGATTAATTTCTTCCAATGTTCCAGCCAGTGTTAATTTTGGCACCAAATTTCTATTCAGTTTTAGTCATAGTCTTTTGACTAAAAAGCCATTTTAATCGTATTTAAGTCATCTGAATTGTTTGAGTTTTAGTCTAGTCTTAGACGATTAAATCTCCACTGATGGGTTTTGTTAAAGTCTCTATCTGTCTCTTTTTCCCCTTCCCCAGCCTCTATGTGCCTCTTTGTGTCCTCCCAGCCCCTCTAGGTGTATCTCTCCCAAGCCCTGGTGTGTCTCTTTTGCCCCTTCCACAGCCCATCTGTGCAGTGTTAATTTTTGCGGCAAATTTCAATTTAGTTTTAGTCATAGTGTTCTGACTAAAAAGCCATTTTAATTTTAGTAGTATTTAAGTCATCTGAATTGTATTCGTTTTAGTCTAGATGTAGTCGACTTAATCTAAAAAAAAAATGTGTCTACTAAAATTTGGCTAAAATTGTTAGTTGACAAAATGAACACTGGTTCCAGCACTTGATAGGTTAAATTCAAATTTGAAATAAACAACCAAAGAATCCTCTTTCCAGTATTCCAGCACTTAAGGAGTTAAGTACCATATCAATAATCTCTACAAGCAAAAACTGCTTAAATATAGCTGGATAAAAGCCACCACCATAAACCTCTAAAAGATATTGTTGTGGACCAAACCAAGTGTTTGATGATTTGAATATCTGCCCCTAACCAAATTATTTATATTTAATGCGTGCACGCCCCTAAAGTAAATTCACACCGGACACAAGTTTCTGGTTGCTGAAAGAACTTCAGGAATGTTTATTCAGGGGGCCGGCATGCCCCTTATAAAGCAAGAATACATCATATGCAAAACTATAGATAACAGATAAAATACATCAATAATTGGTGAGGCGTTAAGTGTTTTATCTAATGCACATCCCACAAGGCGTGATGTCACTGTCATCACAGGATTTTACTCCGGATTCCAGCGCCATCTTGTTACACAAGGTAGTTAGTCGATGGGAGGGGTTGCCTCTAGTAGCCATTTTGAGTAAATATTGAATATGAGTATGAGTAATTAGGCATTTTACTAATTCTAATTTGTGTCCATAACAAGATATGTTCACCTTATCTGGGGGCTCACTCTCAGCCCCTCATATAGAAAAGTATATGTAGTGGTTTTATTCTGCTTCGGGGTTTCCTATGGAAAAATAAAAATCCAATTTGATGAAGTGAGCCCGGCACACACACCCTTAAGTGCCGACTCTCACCTGCTAACGGAAATATAACCCACCCCGTGTTATTTTAGAGGCTGGGGAGGAATTAGAGAGGTTAGGAAACAGGTTTGAGGAATTTGAGGCGCTGAATGTTTCCGATACAGATACACTGATTCAATGAATCTCTGTGAGGAGATGCTGACTGGCACAGCGTTTTGCTGTTCATGCAGAATAGCTTCCCAATGATTTCCTATGGAAAAGGATCATCAAGAAGCATAAAAAAAGTCATGAAGGCTGTGCCAGGTGGGCCAGGCGCGGCGAGACCAGGATGGCATGGGAGAAAAGGTGAGTAAAATATGTTTTTATTTTCCACAGAGAGGGGGCCGTTTACCTAAACAGCCACTTTAGCAGGAATGCATGTTTCCCTTGTCCTTCATTAACAACCCGTCCATAGCTTCTGCTGATTTATACTTGTTCAAACGTGACATAATTGGAGCACTAAGGAACACTAAGAAAGCTCTCTCTATTGGTGCTTGCAACACCCAACATTAAAGCAGAAGGGTCCTGAGAGAGTGTGCCTGCCGCATGCTCCACCACTTCCATGTCCAATGGCAATATCACTTTACAAGCAATAATCTGCTATTTCTGCTCACATATGGGTAGGCAAGTTCAGCCAGGGGATCTGTATGTATCCATTCAAAAATATTCCTCTCACTTTCTTTCTCTCTAGCAGAAACTGAACATTACATTCAGAAAAGTGGTTGAATTAGCACATGGGTGTCCATGTGAGCAGTAACGCCGCGCCAAGGCTTCAACCCTTGTTACTGGACATTCACACACCTTTCACATCTCTTTTCAGTCACTGAATCACACACCTTTCATTTCTCAGTCATAACCAATACAAGATGCACACACAAACTCTTACACAACCATCAATTTCTGTCTCTCTCTAGCAGAAGCAGGACATTACAGTGAGAAAAATGGTTGAATTAGCACATGGGTGTACATGTGAGCAGTAACGACGCACCAAGGCTTCAACCGCTGTTACTGAACATTCACACACCTTTCGCATCTCTTTTCACTCATAGAATCACACACCATTTATTCAAAATTCATCAACAATGCAACACATACACACAAACACACTTTCATCAATCCATCCACCCACCAGGCATCAATTCATCCATGCATCCACCCCCTCTCACACATATCTCTTCACTCACTTAATCACCTATAATTACTTTTTCTTTAAATTAGTGGAACTAATGTAGAGAGGACTGCGGTGCAAGAAATTGTTTTGGACAGGTGACAAAATAAAATATTGCACCACAGTCCACTTTACATTAGGGGGGGCCTTCCCCCAGCACAAGGGTGGCCAAAAGGTAGATTCCCATCTGTCATGCATCTCCCACAGCTACAATTTGACCATCCATGCTGGGTTTACTTTGTGGAAATTTTTTGTGTGTTTGAATGTACGCTTATTTTTTGTATGGAGTGTGTGTAAAGTGTTGGCATTTGAATGCAGTTGTGTATTTGTATATATTATTGCCTCTTTGAAGCAGTGGCATACTTGTGTGCAGTGTGTTTGAATACAGGGGTGTGGGTGAGGTCTTTGTGTTTGAATGATGGGGTATATTTGTGTGTAGATTTGGTGTTTGAATGTAAAGGTGTGTTTGTAGACAATGTTGGTGTTTTAATACAGGGATATGTTTGCATGTACTGTTGGTGTTTGATTGCAGGGGTGTGTTTGTATGTAGTGTTGATGTTTGGATTTGAATGTTTGATATATGCACACATACTAAAGCACAGATACACATACACACTGACACGTACATATACACATACGCATTGAAACACATATGCACTCATATACCATCACTGATACACACACACTGACACACACACAAATACAGCCACACACAGATAAACAAACATACTGGCACACCCACACAGACAGGGCCGACCTTATTTTATAAGTCCCATTCCCCCTCCTACAGTGTGTATCAGAATACAGAAAAAATATTGAATTGTATTATGTGTGTGTCAATGTGTTTGAATGCAGGGGCATATGTATGTCTAGAGTTTTTGTGTGTGAATGTAGAGACTAGTGTGTGAAGGGTTAATGTACTTAAAAGGGTGTGTGTGTGTGTGGATGCAGGGGTGTTTTTTATGGTGTGGAACTTTCTGTATGAACTAAGTGGCAAATTTGTACCCCTCATGGTCTGTAGCCACTTCCAAACTCCAATAGTTAGTAGCCCATTAATGTCCATCAATGTCCCATAGGGAGTAGCCCTTTCTTCTCCCCTACTTGTTATTGGTAGAAGCCTATTCTTTGCTCTTGGTAGTTAGTAACGCATTTCTCCTCCCTTATAGTTGATAGCCTATGCCCCCCTCTCCCCTCCCTCATAGTTAATAGCTAATTCAAAGCTTCTCCCTCAAAATAGCTGGCAACCATTCTCCTCACACCCATTAGTAGTATCCCTGTAACGGATCACCTGGCACCCCGACTGGGTACCTCCGTTAATGGATGCTCCTAGCGCTTCCTGAGGACTCCAAGCACTCTGGCAGACACCACAATCACCGAATCCGAGAAACCTTTTAAATTCTCCCAAGCATATGAATGCTGTAGACCATTGAATAGGAACCATACGAATAGGCTTGTACTCCTAGCAGTCAACTGGAACAGCACTCAATAAATCCTTCCCCCCAATAATGAGACGACACATCACTTTGAGGGTAAAACAGGAACTCTGGACTGGCTCATCCAGTCTGGCTTTTATTACACTAATCCACATACAGGCCACACCCAGGGGGAGGCATAAAATAACCAATCACATACATGGTTCAGCCCACACATCCCCTCCCCTCAGATAACATTAAACTCAATTATCCGGTACACTTTTTCAGCCAAGTTCTGGATGTACCCCAAAACCCGGGGGTACACCTTTAAATCCAGCATCGCTGGATAGCCCTTATTCAGGGGGACAACATATCCAAAATTCAAGTAATTCGGATGAATGGTTCGTGAGATATGGGGTTCCAAAGATTTGACCGACCGCATGGGTAAAGTATCCGAAAACAGTTCCATGCATTTTGGCCCTGCGGTCGGTCACAAACAAGGGAATGAAAACAGGCGAATTGCCTGTGTTATAGAGCCTGGAGAGGGTTTGAATGAATTCCCTTGTTTATGGGGTTCTTTCTACCGAACGGCGGGTCATTCGGTAGTTTCCATACGAATTTCTGGCAGTATGGAGGTCTCAGCGGTGTTTGCCTAGTCAAGTGTCCGATTTTAGTTCCAGACACTCGACGGCAAAACACCGCTGTTCGGTAGTTTAAGATGGCCGCCGCCACGTGTTTGTTTCCCGAATGGCGGCCACCCAGAGGACAAAGAATACATTACACTGATTGCCAATTACCCGTTTGCAACATTGTTGCAAACTGTAATTGGAGGCACACTTATTCCTGGGTGGTCTGGTTGTTCGGTAGTTTCACTCAATATAATAAGTGGAGTGATTCTACCGAACAATCAGGTGAATGCTGCATACATATCCCAGGTTAAACTTAACACACAAATACACATATAATATTACAGGCAGTACACTAGAATAGGTAGCACAGTCTTAAAGGGACAGTAGTCCCAAAAGTCCCAATATGTCCATAGATGCTGTTAAAAGGGCCAGTAGCAGCAATATACAGTACAATATGCCCCAAATAACCCAGGGGCCATAGTCAGTAGGTAGGAGGCTAGCAAACAGGCTTCTCCAGGGCCCAGTGGCGAGGTTGGTTTCGCCACAATCCCTTTCTCTCCAGCATAGATAATATCCACATTCTATCCCCCATAAATAGTACTCCATTCTCCTCCTCTCCCCCATAAATATTACCCCAACCCCCCAAAGGTAGTATCCTATCCTCTCCCCTATAAGTAGTATCCTATCCTCTCCCCCATAGGCAGTATCCCATCCTCTCCCCCATAGGTAGTATCCCACCGTCTCCCCCGTAGGTAGTATCCCACCGTCTACCCCGTAGGTAGTATCCCGCCGTCTCCCCCGTAGGTAGTATCCCACCGTCTCCCCCGTAGGTAGTATCCCACTGTCTTCCCCGTAGGTAGTATCCCACCGCCTCCCCCGTAGGTAGTATCCCACCGTCTCCCCCGTAGGTAGTATCCCACCGTCTCCCCCGGTAGGTAGTATCCCACCGTCTCCCCCGTAGGTAGTATCCCACCGTCTGCCCCGTAGGTAGTATCCCACCGTCTCCACCGTAGGTAGTATCCCACCGTCTCCCCCGTAGGTAGTATCCCACCGTCTCCCCCGTAGGTAGTATCCCACCCTCTCCCCCGTAGGTAGTATCCCACCCTCTCCCCCTTAGGTAGTATCCCACCCTCTCCCCCGTAGGTAGTACACCAGTCTCTTCACCAGAGGAATTACAGCTTTCTACTCTAATCACACCTATAGATAGTCATTGATTCTCCTCCTTTCTCCCACCCTACCAGCCATTGAGGATGAAGCTATCCCCTGTACCTGCTTGAGAGCCTCCTGAAGTTTGTGCAGTCCTTCTTAGGGCAACTCTGCGCGGCTCGAGCTGCCGTTTGTCTGATGACATCAATTCAGTCTGCCACATGGAGCTGCCCTGATCAGGTACCGCAACCATTTCCCCGGCACAGGCTCTGCTCCTGGAACCTCTGCCGGCTTCATTTCAGCCCCAAGAGCTGTGTCAGACGCTGGAGTGTTAATTTTTCCATGGCGCCATGTGTGGCCACACAGCTCGAACACCCCAAAGACCAGCCCTGCACACAGATACACACGTTGGCACACACACACACACTGGTATACATTGATACACATATATCAATACTATAGTTGTAATTTACATATCTGTCGTCTTCATTATCCCGCGCGGTATGTAAGCTGGGTGAAGTTAATAATTTCCTCCCAGCGCTGGATGCCGACATTAAAGGGGCCGGGTCATGCTGCTAAATGGGTGGACTACCCGATGGACCCCCAAACCCTGCAGGCACTGGTGCAGCCACACCAGCTACAGTGGCGGTAATTTTGCCACTTATTTAAACCCATGTCTGGGTTATCTTTAATTTAAAAGTTACTGGCTGGGTTATTGGAAATGTCACGCTTTTCATTTGTTTAAGAGCAGGGGCTTTCCACGAATCATATTAGCCCATTACTTCCAAATGGACTGAGGGGCAAGACAGGCATTACATATTTACTAGACCTGGGCATCCCTTGTAGTGTAAATTTTAGATGGATTTGGCATACTACAGAGCACCTTACTATTAAGGAAAAGTATTTCCACTGGCACATAGTGCTGGTGGCGAAGAACTCCTGGTAGTTTAATTATTCGAATAGGCACCTACTTACAGGGCCAGACTAGGACAATAATTCGGCCCTAGCATTTTAAGGCAGAGCAGCTCAATAGGAGTCATCATTGGCACGTACTGACCCTAAAGTGGGCATGTCAGGACATTTCCCCTACAGGGCAGCCCATTTGCAGGGCCCTAAAAATGAGCACTCACTTGGGCAAAAATGTCCTGTGTTTGACACAGTGAAAGCTATTCTAATGATACATGTCTTTTGTGTTTGCTGGTGACTTGTCTCTGGTTTCCCCATGAGTGGGGCACAAACCAAAGATCATAAGAGTGACAGTGTTAAAACAGGGGAGAGTGTGTGTGTATTTGTATGTGTATACAGAAGAGACTACATGTGATGTTGTATCCATATGGAGGTTGCTTATGGTGTTAATGTGTGTTGGGTAGGCTGCATATGGTGCAATGTGCATGTGGGATTGTGTGTATGTCTGTGTGGATGGGGCTGTTCGCAGTCTAGTGTGTGTCTGGATAGTGCAGCAGTGTGTGCCGGTTGTGTGGGGAATAGGGTTGTAGTGTATTTGTAGATAGGGATTATACAGAATGTGTAGAGGGGGTAGGGAATGTAATGTGTATGTGTGTGTGTGTGTGTGTGTGTAGAGGGACTCTAGTATATGGGAGGATATGGGCTATACTATGTCTGTGGTGGATAGGGGGTGCACTGTGTGGGAGTAAGGGACTTTGTTGTATAGGGTAAGGCTGCACTATGAGAGGTAAGGAGTAGTAAAGAGGTGTACAGTAAGGGTTATGGGTGCTGCATTGTGTAGGGTAAGGGGTTGCACTGTGGGGTTGTAAGGGACTGAGGGTTGCACTGCGGGTATAATGGGCTTTATTGTGTGGGTAAGGGGCTAAACAGTGGGTTGGTAAAGGGCTTTATAGTGGGGAGGGGTAGGGGATTGCACTCAGGGGCTAAGGGGCTACACAGTGAGTGGGTAAAATCCTGTATTGTGAGGGGCTACTGTGAGGAGTAAGACTGCTCTGTGGGGGTGGTAAGTGGCTGCATTGTGGGTGATAAGGGGCTGTACAGTGGGGGGAATGGAGACTGTACTGTGAGGGATAAGGGCCTGCACAGTGGGGTGATAAAGGGTTGTATAGTAGTGGGAAAGGGGCTGCACTGTGGGGTTTAGGGGCTGTACTGTGGAGAGGTGCTTAAAATATTAGCATACAGTAGTAATTAATTATATTAATTTGTTACGATCCCTTCTCTTTGACTTACCTTGGGCCAGGGATGGGAATAATGATCCCCAGGGATCCTCTTGGGCGCACTGCACCAGCAGCGGTGCTCTTTCGTTGCTTTGGTAACCCACAGCAATGCTCTGATCACTTCAGGGAGCATTTCACTGCATGCTCCCCTGCAGTACAGAGGCTTGATCTCCCTGACTACTGTGGAACCCTTTCTTTGCCGACCGCGCAACTTTCTCCTTGCACTCCGACGTGGAGGGGCCGGCAGGGAGAGGATGTGATCTCCCTGGTCGGCCCCAGTTCATGGCCACTGTGACCCATCAGCATTTGCCCTGTTTTCCTGATGGCCAGTCCGGGCCTGCCTACTTACTGAAGTTTAGGGAAACTGAGACTGTGCAAAAACAATTTTTTTTTAATTCTAAAAATTAGAATCAAAAGAAATGTGGGGCATTTTAAATTAACGTTGACCTAGTATTAAAAAAAGCAGTGCGGCAGCTAGCTTTGTGCAGCTTCTTTCCATCACAGTCAGTTTGTAAGAAAAAATGCAAAATCAAATAAAAAATCACAGCAGCCAGTTACTTTCACTATTTGCCGCTAAAACCAAATTAAATGAAATCTCACTCACAGCAGTTTACTTCACTGCTGATTGTGAATGAAAAAAAATGACACAACCAGTTAATTCACTGCCTGTGCAAAAAATAAAACCTAATACTGACAGAGCAGTTACCCCACTGCCTGTATAGTTAAAAGAAAAGAAAAGAAAAACACTGACAGAGCAGTTACTTCACTGCCTGTACAGACAAACAAAATCCAAATCTCACTGACACAGCCAGTTACTTCACTGACTGCACAAATCATAGTTTAAAAGAAAGTAAACACTGACTGTGATATTGATGTTACAGCACTATCGCTTTCTAGGTAAACGAAAGGTGACTGGATTACAACTAAAACGCTGGACAGGTCTACCCTCATCCCTTTCAGCTTGGAGCTCTCTACCCACAGCCCAGGAGACAACGTAACACCGTAACTTTACCTTTTCTTCACGGTCCCTCGTTGTCAGGGAAAGAGATGTTGAAGAAAATTCACAATGCTGCAGTAGGCTAGGAGAGGGTGTTAAAAGAAAATCCAAGAAACAACTGCCTCTGTTCTGGTGGAATAGATGGAGTAAATGCTTCGTATCGAGATGTTAGGGTCTCCTGTATTACTCGTGATATTAAGCTCTCCAGTGGTGGCTATAAAGAGAAGACATAAGAAGTTACTGTAGTATTTACACATTGTACAACAACACATCCAATAAGAGTTACCATTCCTAGAAAGCAGTATAAGAACACCAATACGGATGTAAAAGATGGCGGAGTGAGATTGCAGAATGCCAAAAGCTATATGGATAAACTGGTGTAATTTCCCTTTTATCACAGTGTTCTAGCCATAGTGCCAATGAACAAAAGGAAAAATGAAAGGCTAGATTGCTTCAAGAAACACTATAGTGTTAGGAATGCAAAACTGTTTTCCTAACACTACAGTCTCCCTATGCTTCCACTGCACCCAGGCCATGAGCACTTACCTGATTCCAGCGCTAAGGTCCCTGGGTGCTGGATCGGGCTCCTCTTTCTTCGACCTCAGTGTGATCTGGAAACCTAATGTGGTTTAACAGTGAGCACCACCCCAGCATTAGGCCTTCCACACCGTGCTTTCCTATGAGGTTTTCCAAGATAGTTGGGTACAAAGGGACAGGCACAGCTGTTTGGTTAGGGACAGCAGTGTATGGATATGGCTGGAGTGGACACTTTAGAGCTTGCAGTGCTGCCAAGTTTAGATATTGTTTGTGTTTCTGGGCTAATTACCCCATAATACTCAGATATACATAGTCCCAATCACAACCAGTAATCCACGGTCACACCATATTAGCCCTTTGATCGTCCCTCTTATCTTTTCATAAACTAGTCACTCATTTTCTTACATTGATTTTTCTGGTCTCTGTTTGAAGTTTCCGTATACTTACTGTTCTTAGCACAAAGGGGGGATCTAGCCTGCCAGCCTCCAGCTCATCCCAGTCAATGGACTGGAAGAAAGGATGGAATCGGATGCTGCTAGCTGCCCCCAAGCGCTGAGATGGATTTTTGCACAGGAGCTGCAAATGGAAGAGTAGAATGTCAACAATAAAACTGCCACTGCCTTTGTTCATTTACTAAAACACATGCAAACACAATATAGATATCTGTAAATCTGTATGCAGTATCACAAGGTTAAAGGGACATTCTAAGAATCAAAGGTGCAAGATTATTACTAGTACACTCGCTTTTATCTCCACTCGACTTCATATGTTGAATGCAGTGTTTAAGGTTCTCCTGCTCTCAATAGGAGACACTACCTAACCCAGCATCAGTTCCCGATTCTCTCTAGTTTTAGTCATTTTATCACTGTGTTCTTGATTGTTTAGTTGTGTATATATTTCATTCCCTGAAATCCCCTCCTTAAATATTATCCTGTCTTATACGACTTTAAGGAATCTTCCCAGCTATGGACTGCTGGTATGAGCTATAAGCATTTGACTGAATTAATATATCTTTTATCTTTTTTTTTCGATATTACCATATATAGACACCATTGTCATTTATGGCCATTCCGTGTCACTCTTTGTTAATAGTTTTCTATAAATATATGTTCTCTTTTTTTTTAACTGTGCAAAGAGTACGTTTTTCATAGAATTGTTATCTTTTTCAGGACATTAATCTAGACTGCCGGATCATACACACCTTTTTCACGAGATCTTTGACCTGTTTTCTTTGACACTCAGGGTGGTCTGTGGTGTCATGAAGCATTGTTTGGGCAGCATTTGGATTTTTTGGAAATGCTCTCTTGGCCAGTTTATGAAGGATTAGACCATAGGCCCACCAATCTACTGCAGCATTGTATTTTCTTCCTTTCCGCATCTGCCAACATAATTTCAGAAATGATTAGTCAAGTGTTTCCTTACAGGAAAGAAGGTATTACTGTCAAATATAATGCTGTTCTCATCGTCTGCATATTAAGATAGGCAACTTATAAAAAATATATATTTCACTACAAATGTGCAATGATTCGGAGCAATATGACTGGTTGGGAAAGTATAGACAATCACTGAAGGTGTTTTTCAATTTTAAAGAATTGTCTTTAAAGTTTGCAGGACCTAGCCAAGCACTGTTGCCATCAGCCATAATAAATAAAGATGTTAACCCATGCTCATTATAATATCAACCATAATACCTTATTACAAAGGAGAATAACATGAGCATTGATAGAAATGTTGAATTCTAGTTCTTCATCTTCATAGCTATAAAGATCTGTTTAGCTACAGAGTGATTGTTGCTCTTGGTGAGGTGTAATATGATCAATTCATGTAGCCTCAAACCCAAACAGTAGCCATGGTCAATCCTACCTCTGGAGCCATATAATCTACAGTGCCTGCGTAACCCTTTGCTTTCCTCTTGCCGTGCATCTCCAGCGCCAGTCCAAAGTCGCCTATCCTGATGTGACCCGCTTCATCCAACATGATGTTCCTTGGCTTTATGTCTCTGTAGAGAGAAATATCATAAGATTTATAGTTTAATGACGATCTGTCATGAAACAGGTCGTTTACATGGCTTACTAATAGTAAAATACTGGAAGTATGTACAAATCTATTTATGAGCTATAGCCAATCAATGAAATAATGCCCCATCAATTCACAGAGAAATGAAACAGGCTGCTTATACCTGAATTTAGGAGACAATTTAAAAAAGGATTTTGTAATTAAGTTTTAATTAATGCAGTTTTCTACATTTCTCTTAATCAGGTGGACTAGAAATGACCATTCTGCTTCTTTCTTTCTTATCCTGCCCTTCCTTTTTTCTGCTCTGCCCAACACGAGTACATGTTTTTCTCAAACGTAAGTAAAAAGCCTCTTCTTAGTGTTAAGTTGAAACGGTTTGTAAAATGCCCTCTTACAGGTGAAGTGTGAGAGCAAAAAATCTTAACTCACCTGAGAGAAAGGTAAAAATGTAGCTAAACAATATGGATAAAAAAAGGACCGCACAGTGTAGAGAGAGCAAGCTTATAAATATATCGCTTAACGAAGATGTGTTTACCGATGCACAATGTCGTGTTGGTGGAGATATTGGAGTCCACACGCAATCTCTGCAGCGAGGAATCTGATAAACAAGAATTCAAATATTAATCAACAAAGTATTTAATATAAAATGAACTTACTTCTTAAAATGAGATCTTCCTAAATGAGCTGACCTAGGGAAAATCCACTGTAATAATTTATATTTATATAAAATCAGAGCTCTCTCCTGCCTACATTATTCACTTTTCTTACTGTTACATATACTTTTTCTAGTATTATTGGTGTGAATACTTTTTATTATCAAATATGTTTCTATTGCAAACTTCCATCACATTTCTCTGTATAACACGTGTATATCTTGTTAGGACCTCTATACCATACATAGCAGGCATCTTCTTATCCCTTTTATTGACTAGCTTCCTTTATATTTGCTATTACTCATTGTGACCATTTTCCATCCATTTACATAGCTCTTACATGTTCGGTTGTATGCAAAATGTCTTGTGCTTATCTGATGTTCATATTGTTGCCTAGTGTTATGTGTAAAATCAGTATTATATGTTATGAGTCTATTTAGCACCAGTTGCAGTAGGTTTTTGTCTATTTTGAGCTCCTCAGTACATCTATATCTTTGATCTGCCTCTAATTACAGTTTTTTTTCTTCACCAGTTTGTCTTTCTCACTCTGTATTGTCTATCACTGTTTGAACTCACACACCGGCATACTTGCTCTAATTTCACATGTTGATCACTGGTTGCATGCAGCACACACTGTGATTTCACTGTTTACCCTTAGACACTTCAGTCACACACAGCCACAGTCCTCTATCTCCTGCATCTCCTCCTATTTGTCGATTCTCGGCTTCTACATTTGATGATCGATTGGACTCATGTACAGATATGCTTTAGCTGAGATACTTTAGTAACAAGACTTCACTCTTTCTACCCTTTCCTCCTTGTTTATATGTCGTTGTTTTTATACCCCGACACTCTTTGTTATACATTGTATGCTTGTTTCTTAGCAACACTAGGTGTATGTGCCCACACATTTCTACATCATCACGCAACATGGGTTCATACTGAGTTAGCATTTTGTAGAATATTTATATTCAGAGTATATTTATTGTATGTATATATGTTTCAGACTCACTGATGTTCCTAATTTTTCTAAATTCTTTATCTATGGCATTCACCAGTGTCTACCAAACAATGCTAATAGTAGAAAACGTGGTGGTGGGCAGCTGTATAATGTTTATTGATAACTGTCTCCTTTCACTGCCACCCAAATTAATTCCTTTCCAATCCTCCTGTCATTATATACAGTGGCCCGATGTTGAGAATTGTACTTCTGTTCTTTTAATAGAAAAACATTATTTAACATTGTTCCATAAACTTTAATGATATTTTTAATCTGTGAATGTTTATGTTGGGTGATTTGGTCATTATTAAAACTATTAGTATTTGTTTGAAACTTCAGGGTTCCTTTACCGACCCTCTTTTCCAAAAAAAAATCTTTAAATGTGACTCTTTCCTCAGCCCTTGTCATATTTCTTCCTGTTAAATCTTCTCATTGCTCTGACCCATATTTCCCCTCTCATCGTCCGGTCTCCATTTTAAGCATTGTCTTTTAAGACTTACATTGCAATGCAAGGTTCCAGTCTGAGGTTTCTTTTCAGGAAGCTGTCAAGATCACCACCATGCAGATACTCCAACACGTAGCATAGATGGGTCTGGTTGACAATAAAATACAATGGGATATACTTCACAACACAAACACTTAAACATCAAACAGAAAACTTGTTAAAACATAATTTCTCGTACTTTGCAATAATTTTTTCTATGGCAATCTAAATCCTAGAGCTGTGAAAAAAAAAAAAACGATGCTCTGTTTAAGGAACCAACTGTAATGGAGTGCCTTTGATCACTGTGTTTATGCCATTTTGAGAAGAAAAAAAAAACATGCGGAAACATGAATGCCTTGATTTATAATCCTTAAAACCTATTAAGATTGGAATATATATATATATTTAAAAAATAAATAACAGATAAATCAGAATGTAACCCAAAACTGACACTAGATGTTTTCTAAGAGTAAATTTGGTGATACCACTGAGCACTCCTGAATAGGCAAATTCGCAATAATTTTTTGCTTCCCGTTAGCCATGAAATATCGGAAATTCAATTCTTCACCTAAGTTTTGAAATATCGAAACTTCAAACAAAGTGCAAGAGTTCAGAATGTTGGCAAATACAAAATTATAGCGTTTTGGCATCAAGTTGAGATTGGCGCATTGAAACATAATTTTTGTTCTTGCCAGCACAAACATGATCCTCTGCATTGAAGCTGACCTGAGAACCCTCTGCAACGACTCCTAGGGTTGAGTGTGCAGATTCTCTTTGTTCCTGAGAGATGGAACATTCCTTTGCCACTTTTATTAGTGTCACTGGTGCCAGGAATCTAGCAATCCCTCTGACACTGCACTTGAGAGTTCAGCACTTTTAGTGCTTAAGGGACTGAGCATCTCTCTAGTACTGTAACTGCTATTCACATCAAGTTAACAAAATACATAGCACAAACACAGTTAATATTGCAAACTTTGAAAGAAATGTTTAAAATATAGCCATGTGAAATATGCAAATAACACAAAATAAGTACAAATTTGAGCATTCCATATGTAGCTTAATGGATAATGCAAAAATTACTCTTTCTAATTATGAGTTGCTAATCTTTCTTAATCTGGATGGAGTTAGTGAACGAGCTAGGTATGGGTTAGAAACTATACAAAATCAAGTCCTGTGCTTAAACGCCCACTACTCCTGGCAGCAGCAGTGACTATGGTACACATAAGCCCCAATACATACAATATAAAACAAAGCAAAAGAGTTACTTGCTCACTATCCCAAATCCCTGTGGACATTTAAATAACTGGAGGCTTTTTAGTATCACTCAAAAATACCCTTCTTTATCTCATAAGAGATTTTTACCTGTTCGCTGAAGACAGGAAGGTGAATTTTTAGTGTAGGATTATTCACCTAAGAGGTTTGCCTTAACGTGGCAGGTGAGTTTATAGTAGGCATAGTGCACAAGTAACTTTTTTTCTTTTGTATGTATTGGTTAGAAACCAATTTGCCACAGAAAATTTAAAGCAAACATCTGCAGATATATTGCTGGTTGGTTTGTTAATGGAAAGTTGATTTATGACCATTAAGGAATTACCGGGATCTGAAACGCTCCATAGGCTTTGGTTAGGTAAGGACTTCCGGCTGCCATCTCCAGCACTCGACGTTCAGTGAGTGTCCTCTCGGAGGCTTCAGTGAGAAGGTCTTTCTTTCTCACTATTTTCAAAGCCACCACCTTCTTCGTTGTTTTATCCGATGCCAGGAAGACCTGAATGACACATAAATAAAAAGGCTTTCAGAATGTTGTGTCAATTCTTGTGTGATAACATATCTATTAGCATGATGTATTTAAAGGAAAACTGACACAAATGTTTTAAATGTAGCAAGCTATATTTACCTTAAAGGACACTATAGGCACCCTGACCAGTTCAGCTCATTGAAGTGATTTGGGTGCATAGTTCCAGGCTCCTTGACCCTGTAAAGGTAATTATTGCAGTCTTTAATAAACTACGATAATTACCTTTGAGGGTAAACTCCAACTCTAGTGGTTTTCTACCAAACAGCCACTAGAGGGACTTCCGGGTTATTAGGTGACATTTGGTCGCCTAACTGACGCTGGACGCCCACACGCTATGCATGAGGACATCCAGTGTCATGTTAAGCCCCCTTTGGTACTAATACTAATGCAAGCATGGCCATTGCCGTGCATACGCATTAGGTCTTCCCTGCCGGATGACGTCAGCAGGGGAGGAGCAGAGGCAAACCCAAACCAGCGCCGACAGGGCTTTAACTCCTTCTGCAGCACGGGGGTGAGGGCTGTGAGGCAGGGGGAAGCTATGGTGCCAGGAAAACAACTTTGATTTCCTGGCACTATATTTTCCCTTTAAGAAACCTACGGTGTCGTTATTATATTACAGACATATCTTGTAAAATACATTACTATTTTGTTTTTTAGCCTTTCTCCTTTAAACTATCTTTAATATGCCTTATGATCGCATTACACCTAACTTGATCAAAAACACACCAGAGTAGCTGTGCACAAATCCAATCCCTGCCCTGTTAATATACTGAAGTCTGTACCAGATATGGCTGATTGAAGCTAATGTATCAGATAGATTGTGATAAAAGCATATTCATTCACAGTGTTTAGCATTCTAATGGTATATCTAAACCATTGGCACCACTTATAATTTATAGCAGCGATGGCGAACCTATGGCAGGCGTGCCACAGATGGCACGCTGAGCCCTCTCTGTGGGCATGCTACCATAGATCACTGCTAGGGTGCCCAGCAGTGTATTCACCGCGAGGCACTGCCTTATGGGCGGCACTGCCTTATGTTCTGGGGGACCCAAGAGCTGGCCGGCTGGCCACCTTTGGGCCCCCCCATGAGGCGGGCGGCAGCTTCTATTGCGCAGCAACCTCGCGCTGCTTAGTGATGCCGGGAGCCAGAATATGATGTCAGACCACTCACAAATCCTTCACTCTTTACTTGCTAAGGTGCTTCTCCAGCCTTTTAACAATACATACACTCATAGAAGGGCACTCACTGGTCTTCTTAATTTGCAAACTTTATTCACCAATTGTAGAGAAAAAGATGAAAAAAACTGTGTATAAAAGGCGCTTATAAAATATTGAAAATAGTGTAGATGCTACAACACTCTTGTGTGTGTCCCTCACACCCACCTCAAATTGTAGAAACTAGAAGAAAGGTAGAAAAGCCAGAGGCAGTTCACCTATATGAGTGGAGCATACAGTGATAATAATGGATACCTACCCTATAACAAGGGTTGTCTAGTCCTGATATTGTTGCAGTATCACTTTAAATTCAGCGTATATATACATAGAAAGAAAAACATATACAGGGAAATAATAGTGCAAATCTGTTTGGTAATTAACCGTTGTGCAGTGATCAAAACAGAATGCTAACTCACATTTTTTAGAGCCTAAGATGGGATTGGCTCAAATCACTTGCGCTTTAGTACCGTCTGGTGGTACTTGTCCCCTTTTTTTGAAGCGTTGGTGGAATCCCTCAGAGATAAGAGATACAAAGAAAACGTAATAGGAGATAATATAGTGTAGTAACTTAGGTTATAAAGGTGAGTATACTGTATCTTTAAATAGGTGCTCACCTTATTCAGAGCCAGGTACTCGGCTCTGAGTTTACCAGCTTGAGTGTCAATGAGGGAGACACTTTCCCTTCTTGGAGCAGGTTTGGTGAAGATCAGAGGAGACTTGAATTAAAAATAAAAATGTATTTTGCCAGCAGGCAGTAAAATACAAACAAATAAAATAGAATAAAAAAATGTCCCATAAATATCCTTCACTTCCGAGATGCGTTTCACCCTACTTGAGGGCTTTCTCAATCGGTGTTCTCAAGTAGGGTGAAACGCATCTCGGAAGTGAAGGATATTTATGGGACATTTTTTTATTCTATTTTATTTGTTTGTATTTTACTGCCTGCTGGCAAAATACATTTTTATTTTTAATTCAAGTCTCCTCTGATCTTCACCAAACCTGCTCCAAGAAGGGAAAGTGTCTCCCTCATTGACACTCAAGCTGGTAAACTCAGAGCCGAGTACCTGGCTCTGAATAAGGTGAGCACCTATTTAAAGATACAGTATACTCACCTTTATAACCTAAGTTACTACACTATATTATCTCCTATTACGTTTTCTTTGTATCTCTTATCTCTGAGGGATTCCACCAACGCTTCAAAAAAAGGGGACAAGTACCACCAGACGGTACTAAAGCGCAAGTGATTTGAGCCTATCCCATCTTAGGCTCTAAAAAATGTGAGTTAGCATTCTGTTTTGATCACTGCACAACGGTTAATTACCATACAGATTTGCACTATTATTTCCCTGTATATGTTTTTCTTTCTATGTATATATACGCTGAATTTAAAGTGATACTGCAACAATATCAGGGCTAGACAACCCTTGTTATAGGGTAGGTATCCATTATTATCACTGTATGCTCCACTCATATAGGTGAACTGCCTCTGGCTTTTCTACCTTTATTCACCAATTGATGTGGAAACAATCAATTAATTGATTATCTTGCGTATCTGCCCCCTGCCAAATTAAGAAGTAATGCGTGCACGCTCCAGACACAGACACAGGTTTCGGGTTAATGAAAAACTTGAGGAATGTTTATTCTGAGGGGACGGCATGCCCCTTATAAAGCAAAATGACATCATATGCATTGTCAGAGATAACATGGAATAATACATTAATAATTGGAGGTCTCCCCCAGATTCCAGCGCCATCTTGTTAATAAGGGTGTTAGTCGATGTCAAGGGGAAACTCCCTAGCGGCCATTTTAGGTAAATCACATATAAAGTTGAATAATGCTGATTGTAGTTATGCTGAGTAAATAGGCATTTTACTAACATAAATTGGGTTAATATTTTTGTCCACAACACCAATGTTCAGTAACTTTACAGTATCATCAACGTTTCAGTCCTAGTCCGGATGAGGACCGAAACTTTGATGGTATGGTAAAGTTACCGAAAATTGGTGAATAAAGTTTGCAAATTAAGAAGACCAGTGAGTGCACTACTTTGAGTGTGTATATATATATACAGAGGCGGCTCTCTAATTAGGCGGTTTAGGCGGCCGCCTAAGGCCTCGCGCTGGCGGGGGCCTCGCGGCCGCCTAAACCGCCTGTTGGCAGAGTGTGTCAGGTCCTCGGTCAGTGACCGAGGACCTGACACCAGGAGGGGGCCCGGCAGCTTGCCCGGTATGCCGCCGGGTGCGAGGCCCCTCCTGGCTGCCCGGCCACCATCGCAGACACTGGTCTGCAGCTCCGCAGTGTGCAGAGCTGCAGACCATGTGACTCGCGAGAATTGGCCAATCAGAGCGTTGCCCCGGGTTACCACGGCAACGCTCTGAAATCTTGCGAGACTACTCGGTCTGCAGCTCTGCAGAGATGCAGACCGAGAGCAGTGGCCACCGGACCACCAGGGAGCCCACTGGACCACCAGGGAAATCAAGGTAGGCTCTCCCTCCCCATCACCCCCCAACACACTCAGCCTCACCCCCCCAGTCACCATCACCATACTCAGCCTTACCCCCAGCCTCACCATCCCCCCACCACCACCCTCAGCCTCACCACCATCACCCCCACCACCCTCAGCCTCACCACCCCTAGCCCCCACCACCCTCACCATCACCCACCACCCCCACCACCCTCAGCATCACCCCCCTCAGCCTCACCCCCCACCATCCTCAGCCTCACCACCCCTAGCCCCCACCACCCTCACCATCACCCCCACCACCCCTAGCCCCCACCACCCTCACCACTACCCCCACCACCCTCAGCCTCACCCCCACCACCCTCAGCCTCACCACCCCTAGCCCCCACCACCCTCACCATCACCCCCACCACCCCTAGCCCCCACCACCCTCACCACTACCCCCACCACCCTCAGCATCACCCCCCTCAGCCTCACCCCCCACCACCATCAGCCTCACCTCCCACCACCCTCAGCCTCACTACCCCTAGCCACCACCACCCTCAGCCTCACCCCCACCACCCTCAGCATCACCCCCCTCACCATCACCCCCCCACCACCCTCAGCCTCACTACCCCTAGCCCCCACCACCCTCAGCCTCACCCCCCCACCACCCTCACCATCACCCCCCACCACCCTCAGCCTCACCACCCCTAGCCCCCACCACCCTCACCATCACCCCCCACCACCCCTAGCCCCCACCACCCTCACCACTACCCCCACCACCCTCAGCATCACCCCCCTCAGCCTCACCCCCCACCACCATCAGCCTCACCTCCCACCACCCTCAGCCTCACTACCCCTAGCCACCACCACCCTCAGCCTCACCCCCCACCACCCTCACCATCACCCCCCTCACCATCACCCCCCACCACCCCTAGCCCCCACCACCCTCAGCATCACCCCACTCAGCCTCACCCCCACCACCTTCAGCATCACCCCCCTCACCACTACCCCCACCACCCTCAGCATCACCCCCTCAGTCTAACCCCCAGCCCCCCTCAGCCTCACCCCCCACCACCCTCAGCCTCACTACCCCTAGCCCCCACCACCCCCAGCCTCACCACCACCCTCACCATCACCCCCCACCACCCCTAGCCCCCACCACCCTCAGCATCACCCCACTCAGCCTCACTCCCACCACCCTCAGCATCACCCCCTCACCATCACCCCCCACCACCCTCAGCCTCACTACCCCTAGCCCCCACCACCCTCAGCCTCACCCCCCCCACCACCCTCACCATCACCCCCCACCACCCTCAGCCTCACCACCCCTAGCCCCCACCACCCTCACCACCACCCTCAGTCTCACCCCCAGCCCCCCTCAGTCTCACCCTCAGCCCCCCTCAGCCTCGCCCCCCACCCCCCCTCAGCATCATCCCCCTCAGCCTCACCCTCACCCCCTCTCTATCACCCCACCACCCTCAGCATCACCCCTCACCACCCACCACCCTCAGCATCACCCCCCACCACCCTCAGCATCACCCCCCACCACCCTCAGCATCACCTCCCCCCGCCACCCTCACCCCCCACCACCCTCAGCCTCACCACCCCCCACCACAGCTTTGTGTGTGTGTGTGTGTGTATATATGTGTATATATACATACATACATATATACATACATATATATATATATATATATATATACGCCGCGTGTGCTTGTGCTTTAGGGTGCACACCCTAATGCAATAGGCTGCGCACGCCTATGTATATATTATTATTTTTTTACCACACACGGAGAGTATTGCTGTAATTGAACAGAATATTTTTATTATAGTAGCGCACATCAGCTTTAGAAAATACACAGCAAAAATACAAATATCAGCACAAACAATAGCACAAACACAAAGAGAATCCAGTGCATTGGTTCTTAACAGAGACCCAAATGTTACAAATGATACAGTATTAGCTGGGTGACCCATTGCACAATCACATAATTAACACAGTAACTTCCTGTGTATTGTAGTATGTAAGGAAGTATACTCTATAAAGCTTTATTAAATCTTCAAAATGTGAAAATATCCTCTATTGCACTTCTATTTATTCAATCCATAAAACATAAGCATAGTAAATGTTTTCTTAAGTAGAAATGATTCAGTTTTCATAACAATAGACTGTGATACAGTTTCCATTGACATTTAGTAGAAATGTATCTCTCTCGCTATCCTACTGTATCTTTGAGAATGTCCATCATTCCTATCAGGTCATGTGACCAGGAAGTAGCAATTGTAGTGACAGTTGGAGTGGATTAAACTGGCCATAATTACAGTGAAAAATCACAACAAACACTATCAATTTCCAGTACTACTAACTAAATGACAATTAAATATCCAACAGAGGAACATGTAAGAAATATGGAATATGGAATTTATTCACCAAAGAGTATGTTGATGTCAATTGAGAAGGCAATATTATTTGGGTTAAAATGGGTGAAGGCCTACTTTAAGCTAATTTTTATAATTCTTCCCATTACATACTGTTTAGGGAATTAACCCTCATCTACCTATTGTTCCTGTGTCACTGTGTAATTGTCTCATTTATTGTACATTTCCCCCCTTTCATAATATTGTAAAGTGATGCAGAATTAGTTGGTGCTATATAAATGCCAATAATAATAATAATAATAACCTTGTTTGGTTTTTAATACTGTGCACTGCCCATAGAACTAATCTTAAAATAAAGTAGAGACAAAATGGGAAGGTGGGACCTCCCACTTGAAAAGTGGGGGGAGGCAGGTTTCACTGAGATTACAACCGATTAAAAAATCATTCTTAAATAGAAGATATTTTAAATACAATTTTATTAGAAAAATTGTTAAAGGATTTATACCAAGTAATAATGGATGAAAAAATGTGCTAAAATAAAAATGTGTAACAAAAAACAAACAATAAATGAAAGAAAGGGGGCCAGGTCTGGTCTTAATTATACCAGTGCTAGTCTAATTTGTAACGTTACACAGGGTTATGCCCGTATTACTCACCTAACCCTATCTAAACAACAGAATAGGTTTTATAACCTATCTCTGAATCTAATTTTTCAATAAATTTTCTCATTGATGCTAAAATAAATTGACATAAAGTTCAATCTTACAGGGGAGCAAACAGAATATATTAATGTATTTTCAAGTTAAAACCAGCAATAGATGGAACTAAGTGACCACAATCAGAGACAAATCACATGTTTAAGCTTTTGAATATAAATCTTTAAATGATTTGATAAGGGTGTACATCCTATAACCAATTATTGAGAATTATATTAATCAATAATGTGTTACATCACCCCTAAAAATTCAGTTTCTTTTGTAAAAAATATATCTGCTGTGTAAATGGATATTTCACAAATTGCGTACCTTTCCATAGCCACCTTTGCCAAGCAGTCGGTGGAATGTAAATCTCTCCAGCGAAAGAGATGAATCCAAAGATGGACCTGGATCTTCTGGAGAGTCGCTGATTTCTTCATTAATTTCCTCTTCACTCGCGCATTGTTTTCCTTCTTCATCGTTAGGTTCTTCTTTCTTCCTTTTCTTCACCTGCAGCTCTTTCCTGATGTCACTGTCCTTGTTGTCTTCTTTTTGTTGTGTTCTTCCTCTGCTCTCTACGTCTTCAGCGGTCCTCTTCTTCGTCTTCTTACCATCCATGTTTGAGTTTGATGGTTTTAATCCACGAATTGTCGAATAAAAATTGTGCCAACTGTCACCAATCAAAATCGCTCTCAAAAGGTTTGAAGTGAAGTGGCAGGTGCATGAGCCAAGTTCTATGTCATGAGTTCTAAAGTGCTCTGATTGGTCAGAAACTGCATCGTGTTGTTTATTTTGTTTATTTTTAAATCCCAATGATTATTATTTTTATTTTTTATTCATCTTTTATAATAAATAATTCATATTTCTTAAAACTCTTTGTAAATGTATAATTTCAAATATATTTTAGGTTTATTGTTTAGCTTCTCATCTATGCCATTTGTGCAGAGCTGGCAGTAAATATGTCCACCTCACTAGAGATCTACATGTCCATTTTCTTACTCGGTGTCTGAGTGCGGCACACTAGGCCTTGTTACTGCACCAGGTTGTGTGCGTGCATCCTTTTGACATCTATATTTAATCTGTACAATTGCTGCTCACTTAATTAGGAAATTGTATAGAGGTTTAATATGTACTTAAAAAGGACCTTGTCACCCACGCATTTTGTGAATGAAAGCTCCATTTTGAGTACTCGCTTTGTGTCCGACAGTCTCTTTGGTTATTACTGACCGATGCAGTATATCAGTTCATTCTGATTTGCGGCAGTGCATTTAGGTAACGTATTGCCCCACACAAAGTCCTCTATGCTGTTAGCATGTAGCAAATTACCACTTATAGGTATCAGCAATTTAGGGCAAAAAAAGGCAATTAATGCCCTAAAAAAATTATCTTTTGTTTTTTTCTTGTTTTAGGTAAAGGGGCACCCTGAGCACCAATACTATTGCAGCTTAATATAGTGGTTTTGGTGCCTTGGTGCTCTCTTTGTATGGTGACAAGTATAACCATTGCCATTTATGAGAAAAAGTTGTGTTTATGTTTGTCAATCAGTGTGCCTCTAGTGACTGTTAATCGCACTGCGTTTAGAGGCATTTCCATGTAAAAACGTGTAAAGTTTTCTTTGTTTGACATCATGATGATGTCAAACGCAGTCAAGTCTCTCCATAGAGAAATGCCTTAATGCATCTCTATGAAAATAATCCTATTGCCAATTGCCATGCATGCACAGAAGGATCCTCAATGCTTTTCTATTGAGGGGTGTCCTGAATGTAAAAACCAATAGGAACATTTTAATGTTAAAAGTACTATATGTAATCATAAATGCTGCCTGAGCCACTATTTATTAGAGATTATGAATGAGGCAAAATATAGTATGCAGGATCTGGATGCCTTGCCTGACAGTCCAGCTTAGTGCTAGCATTGGCACATGCCCCTTATCATTATAAATACTGGCCCCACAGGCAGGGGATTTCAGTAAATGGATTGTCTTGCTGGCCCTAATCCTAACTTGAACCCTAATCTTTTCAAATAGTGTTTTATTATTATTTTTTTTGTAAAGAAAATAACGGTAAAAAAGTGAAAACAATTCATCCATCCACAAATATATATATATAGTTAATGTTAGGGCCACCCAGAACTCCTTGCGGTAGTAATATCACTGCAAATTTGTGATTTCTATGGGAAAAGCAAGTCTTATGGCTTGACTGGTGTGCAGATTTATGTTTAACATTTAACACAATGTTAAACAAAAATCTGCACACCAGTCACACAGACTTCAGGTGGAAGGGGTTTTCAATCACAATTTTCTCCCCACCATAACCTTTTTGGTTTTTGCTATATATATATATATATACACATATAAGAAAATAGGACCTTAAGCCCTTAATGACAGATGACGGACCGGGTCCGTCATGCTGGGGAAGCACTTAACGCCAGATAACAGACCTGCGGGTTTAACGCTGTTGCTGGGTGCCTGTGAGTCAGGGGCAGACCAGCAACAGCAAATCGCGATGTCCCAGTCCACGTTATCACAATGCTGCTGGGATATCAGATCCGCTTCCCTCCACCTCTTGTGGGTTTTTGAAGTGGAGAGAGACAGATCGTTGTTACATTGTGTCCCTGAAGTTAATTAATTTGTTTGAAGAGGTTCCAAATCCGCTTTACCCTGTTCATTTAAAAAAAAAAAAAATTAACCCTTTTCCTGCTGATTGATCACTGCCAGCAGTGATCAAAATACAGATCACAGTACTTTACTGTGATTTATTTTGTATTTATTTTTTACCCTCAGGGGTTAAATTAGATTTTTTAGTAACCTTAAGGAGTTAAATTTTAATATTTAATTTTATTAATTTGTCATTTAGTTAGTTGAGGTGGGTCTGAATTTAGTGATAAGCTGATAAGAAGAAAAAAAAAGTAAAAATAAATAAATTAAAGTTTAGTTATTTAGTTAAAGTTTATTCCCTTAATCCATAATGCTTAGGAAGTATAGTACCGAGGAGGCTTATGCCGACCAACACTGCCTCCGAGAGTGACGCAGGGAGTGATGCAGGGGACAGGGACTGTGTGTCAGATACTGCTGGACCATCAGGAGAAATCGCCGATTCCCCTAATGCTAAAAAAAATGGCGCAGATTACTGGGTACCCCCTATTAATTTTTCACCAGACATCCCAGAGTTCACTGCCAATCCTGCCAAGCTGACC
Organism: Pelobates fuscus; assembly: GCF_036172605.1. Lineage (NCBI taxonomy): Eukaryota > Metazoa > Chordata > Amphibia > Anura > Pelobatidae > Pelobates > Pelobates fuscus. The sequence goes on from NC_086318.1 coordinate 367,944,004, forward strand.
TGTCTGGTTATAATGCGCTGGATTGTATGCAGCTGTTCTTGGGAGATGAGATTTTTGGGAAGATAGTCACGTAGACTAATCCGTACGCTGAGCAGTATCTGGCACACAATCAAGAGTCTCTTATCGCAAGGAAAGAGAGTTGGAAGCCAACCAGTGTGCCAGAATTGAAACAGTTCTGGGCACTGACAATGCCAATGGGAATAATTAAAAAGCCCACAATTAGAATGTATTGGTCTAAAAACCCCTTTTGCAATACCCCCATTTTTCCCCTTACAATAAGTAGTAGGGACAGATATAAAGACATGCTGTGATTTATGCACTTTAGTGACAATTCCCCCCCAAAAAGTCATCCACAGTATGATTTTCCATATAAAAACACCCTCTAATTGCCCACTTTAACAAAAAAATTGCCATTATTTATAACTCAAAAAATATATATCTCTATTGATTAATCCCTCGTGAAGTTTAGGAGGAAGACTGGGGTTTAAACCATACATTGCATCCAAAAGATCCCAATATTGGATACTATTTTATAAACTGTGTGAAAGTGGCAGTGGCTATGTGTACACCTTCCGTGTATACAAAAGAAGGGATAGCCACCTCAATCCCCCAGGTTGCCCATATATAGTAGGGACAAGTGGGAAAATTGTCTGGGACCTAATAATGCCATTACTAAACAAGGGATATCACTTGTATATTAATAATTTTTATAATAGTATCCCACTTCTAAAAATGCTGCTTTGAGACTGTGACTTGTGGCACTATTCGGAAGAGTCACACAGGTTTCCCAAAGGCTCTAGAAGAAAAAATAAATAAAGGGGGGAAAGAGCAGCTCTCTGCCAGAATGAACTGTGATAAAAGGAGGTGTTCATCCTAACGCAGGGTCGCATCTCGTGGCAGAGAGGAAATTAAACGTGTGCCAGTCTGCATAACACATTACAATCAGTCTATAGGGGAGTTGACCTATCCGGTCAACTGATGCAGCCGTATTTTATCATGCGAAAGACCAGGGCATAGTATAAAAAAGTGGGCATATATATAATGCAGACGGCAATCTACAATACCTTTGTAATTTTTAAAAAGGCAAATGCTGAGCTGAAATGCACGTTTCTATAATTTCTGTTTCAGGTCATTTCTGGGTTGCTTGAGTGCCACAGAGCCTAGCAGTGGAGCCTAGCAGAAGAATGAAGACAGGCCACTTCTGCTTCAGGATTCTATCAAGCCCCAGAATGAAATCCCCCCCGAAAAGGTGCAGGGTGTGTTACAAGAGGGGCGTAATAGCTGAGACCATATATTTTTTTTTTTTTAACTTTTTTTTTTAACTTTTTTTTTTTTTTTTTCAATTTCTTTTTATTGGTATTTTTTTTTAACAATATAAAAGACAAACAAGTAACACATTCGTCAAACAGGTACAGTACAATGTGTATATAAATAAGGTTATAGAAGCATATGCTCACTAATACAATTCGTATTGCCCTATAAGAGTGTTTGAGCAGTTCTCTATTCTTCCCAACATGCTTCTAACCAGTAAGCTTTGGTAGAGGGAGGAGTGCCAAGATTGTAGTGCCCTCCGCCCCTATCTTCTTACTCTACAAACCATACTGTGCCTGAACCCATACATATACAGACATACAAACAGTAAAGTTGACATTTCTTTTCTCTATCAGTCATTTAGTAAATTATACCTCTCCTAGTTAAGGAAGCTATCCTCAGTATGGTTTTCAAGCACCCTTATCCATTCATCCCATATCTCAAATAGACGAGTATTAATATTTAAATGTGATGCTATACCCCTTTCCATTTTACATTGGGTTAAGATAATCGCCTTGATGTGTGGCCAGGATTCAATACTTGTTTTTTTCCAATTTTTTGCTATGGCTAATTTAAATGCCATCAAAGCGTGGATCAGTAAGCACTTCTTCTCCTTTGTTAATTGCGGTAGGTTTATATGGAGGAGCAGAGTATCAGGAGTCCAGCTATGCGTAATATCTAAAAGAATGTTAATGTGTCCCATAAATTGAGCCCATGCTGCTTTAATTGGAGGACAATCCCACCATATATGGAGTTCGTTAGCCCCCTCACCACCACATCGCCAGCAGCTAGAGGTCTCTCCCTTCGAAAACTTCTGAATCTTCTTTGGGGTCAGGTACCATCGATTTAAAAGTTTGTAATGGGCTTCCCTAATGTTTAAACAGTGTGTCGTAGAGTATACTGTTTGAAGAGCCCTATTCCAATCCCTTATGTTAATTTCTATCAGTAGATCTCTTTCCCATTTACACTTTGCTAGGGGCTGAACATATCCTTTTATATTTTTCATGATCTCAGCACATCTAGTTAGTAGTTTTATGTCCTTCTCTGTGTCAATTAATTCGTTTAATTTGACTACTAAAGGAGACTTCAGTTTACTACTAAGGGAGCTTAACAGAAAGCTCCTGATCCTAATAAAGTTAAAAGTCTGTGCATTCGAGAGACCATAAATTCTCTGTAACTCGGAGAAAGGTATAATCCTACCGTCCTCTAATATATCTGCTACTTTTTTAATCCCCTTTCCAATCCATTCTGATGTGTCCAAATTTTCTATCCAGACTTCTAAACTTTTAAAGGGCACAGCGGGTAATATTTTGTTTTTTAGATCTAATTGATTTTTAAATTGAGTCCAAAATTTTACAAGGGGTTTTGTTATCATGTTATCTGTAGTGCATCCTGTGTTTTTATTTCGACTTTTTTTCCTTGTAGGCCACATTAGATCTACACTATTGTAAGGGGTAGTGATATCTTCCCCTTCTATTTCAAACCAGTTTTGTGAAATTTTATCCTGTTTGATTAATGGCAGGGTATGCATTAGCTGAGCCGCTTGGTGATATATAAAAATATTTGGAAAGCCAATGCCACCTTGTTTGTATTTCATATACAGGAGATCCTGACCCAGTCTGGGTTTTTTCTGTAGCCATACATAATCTCTAAAAATCTTATTTATAAGTTTAAGTTGTTGAGGCTGTATCTGAATCGGAATCATCCTCAAAAGGTAAATAAACCTGGGAAAAATGTATGCCTTAATGAAGTTGACCCTCCCCCACCAGGATAGCTGCATAGAGTTCCAGTGTTTTAAAGATTGGATACATTCTTCAATCAGGGGGGTTACATTAGCTGTCATTATATTTGCGGGGTTTTTCACTATATTGATCCCGAGGTAAACAAATCCCTTTTTTTCCCACCTAAAGGCAAAATGTTCGGATAAATACTGATACTCTTCCTCTTGCATATAGAAGGGTAGAACCTTCGTTTTTTGTACGTTTAGTTTGTAGTTTGACAGGCGGCTGTAATTTTCAATTGCCTGCATAGCAGCTGGTACAGATTTGAGAGGGTTGGTTAGCATTAACAATGTATCATCCGCATATTGGCATATCTTGAAATGTTTGTCTCTTTTTTTTAGCCCTGTTATTGCCGGATTTTTACGTATTTCATATGCCAAGGGTTCAGCTGTTAAGATGTATAATAATGGGGATAAAGGGCATCCTTGGCGGGTGCCGTTTGATACCATAAACCAGTCAGACTTGATCCCCCCTCCAACAATCCTACTAGATGGCGAAGAGTAACAGGCCATAATTGCCGGGATAATGCGCCCAGACAACCCAAAAGCCTTCAGAGTTGCTTGCATGAAATTCCATCCGACTCTGTCGAATGCCTTTTCTCCATCTAAGGCCATCGTTAGAAAGGGGATTTTGTTCCTATGGATCTTTGTAAGTATATTTAATATCTTCCTAATGTGGTTGGAGGACATCCTTCCTGGTATAAATCCTACCTGGTCATCTGAGATCAGGGAGGAAATTATATTCTTTATCCTTTTAGCGATGATAGAGGCATAAATTTTATAGTCATTATTTAAGAGTGCTATTGGTCGGTAATTGCTAATTTCCTCCGAATTTTTATTATTTTTTAAAATAGGTAGAATATTTGCAGCCAGCATCTCTTTGGGTAGTTTACCTGTATTCATCGCTAAGTTATAGCAGTCTACCAGTCTCTGAATCAGCTTGTCCTTATATGTTTTGAAAAAAAAATCTGTAAACCCATCTGGGCCCGGTGCTTTATTTTTTTTCATGGCGAGAATTGCGTCATGAACTTCTTGGAGTGAAATCTCTGTATTCAGTTGTTCTAATTGAGAATCATCTAGCCTAGGGAGATGCATATTTGAAAAATAGCAATCTATCTCCTCTTGGGAAGATGTGGCCGACAAATTATAAAGTTTATAGTAATAATTTCTAAATGCTTCTCCAATTTTTTTGGGTTCTAATAGAATTTCATTTCCCTGTTTTATTTTTGTAATTAGTTTAGTTTTTTGTATATTTTTAACTTTATTAGTAAGTAATTTATCCGCCTTATTTCCCCTATAATAATAATTTGTTTTCATATACTGGAGATTCTTGTTTATTTTAGTTATCAGTATTTCATTTATTTTATTTTCTATTATCCTAATTTGATTCGAGGTCATTCTTGACGGTGTCGTGGTATTTTTTTTATAACAATCGTTTAGTTCAATATATAAACTGGAAAGAGATTCCTGTCGGTTTTTCCTACCCTGTGCTTCTAAACTAATAAGTTGTCCCCTTATGACGCTTTTGAATGCACACCACTTTGTAATTGAGGAGACTTCGTTATTGTCATTGTCCAACCAGTACATGTCTATCGCCTTTGCGATCTGTTCTCTATTAGGTTTGGAGATTAATAGCTTATCATTCAGTTTCCAGTCTGTCCTATGTTTTAAGCGGTTACTCTTTAGTTGTATTTTCACCATATTATGATCTGACCATGTTACCGTAATTATTTTTGTAGATTTCACATTTTCTATTAAATTTCGATCACCAAATATAAAATCTATTCTTGAGTAAGAACAGTGAGTCTTACTGAAACAAGTGAAATCCACCTCTGTTGGATGGAAGGTCCTCCAGCAATCGAGGAGGGCTTCTCTTTGTATTATATTCCGAATTTTTTTTGCCAAATTAAAAACATTCCTTGACGGAAATTTGACTTTTTCGGATTTTCTATCTATATTGGGATCTGTTACCAGATTAAAATCCCCCATAACTAAAGTATGGCCTTGTTTAATTTTATTTAGTTGTGTAAAGAATTTATATAAAAACTGAATCTGCGAGGTATTCGGGGCATATATATTAGCAATTGTATAAAGTTTATCTTCTATTATACAAACTAGAATAATCCATCTACCCAGCGCATCAGTTTTTACATGTTTAATCACGACATTTAATGTCGATGAAAAAAAAATGGCTACTCCCCGCTTTTTTTTATCTTTAAGAGAAGAACACACTGAGTTGGGGAAATCTTTACAAGTAAATTTCCCTTCGTCTGTTCTGCGCCAGTGGGTCTCTTGAATGCCTACGACTTGCGCCTTTTCGCTTCTAATTTGATCAAATAGGAGTCTTCTTTTCTGTGGGGAGTTCAAACCCTGCGCATTGATTGAAACAACATTTAGCATGTGATTTTTTTAGCCTACTTTTCTCCTTGTCTCCCTTTCTCTTTTTCCATCCACTTACTCAAGGTTATGTTCCCAGCAGGAAAGATATCTTTAATTACTGTTTTCTGAAATTGAATTCTGTCTTTCATAGTCAACTTATACCGTTCACCATCCCTCACAACATTTACACTCACAAACACATTTACAAAAATCATCCCTTCAAGGAAGTATGGATGGGCCTGCGGTATGCCCTCTTCCGCAGAACCTCCAATCAGATCCAATACAGGATCAATATTGTGATGCTAAGCTGCCCCTCTTTGAGAGCATTTGGCCAGATGTTTCATTTACCCCCCGGACTTATGCATTTTCAAGCTTATCAAAAGGGAGAAAAAAACAAAAAAAAAAAACAAAAAAAAACAAAAACAAACCCTATCTCCTTTAAGGCCGTCTTTATCCTCTACCTTCCCTCCCCCCTCCACTGCATCTCTCCACCTAGCTCTTTATCATCGTTCTGGACCCTCTTCCTACTTTGCACTCTATTAAGTATATGTTATTATAGAGTTCCTTTTGTCCCTTGGTGTTTTAAGCGGCCCCTTATCAAGAATTGATATGTCATATCCACCAGTGTCAATCTAACCTTAATTAATTCTAGTTTTTTACATTCATTTATCTATATGCATCCTTCCGTTCTTCTAACTATAATTTTTCAAATTACACCCGTTTCTTGTATAGCGCCTTACAATTCTCAAGCTATATCTATAAGTGCTCAGTGTTCAAGTTTCTCAGTGTTAAGCTTAATTAATCCTTCCAACCTCTTAAAACGCGTGCTTTTTTTTTTTTTTTTTTTTTTTATAACTTGTTAACTCAGGGATATTTATATCACCTAGGCTTCATCTCCCGGTCTGTCTCTTTACAGTTCAGTAGCAGAGAGCCTTTAATTCTAGTGCTTATGCAATCAAAAAAATTTTAAGTGGACCAACTTTGTGCCAAACTATTATCTTCAGGTAAATGATGAAAGAGAAAAAAGAAAACAAAAAAAGAAAATTTTCATTCTTAAATTCTAATTCTTTGTGTATCCTAATTTTGCTTGTGTCTACAGTATAGTATATCCCTCTAGCTACATTATTACTAATTCTCAATTTTCAAAGTCAATTTGCGCCCTAAGTGAGCGGAGTTTAAAGGAGTCTCTGGAAATGGGGTCAATCGCCTTCCCTTCATCAAAAACATTGAATGTTCAGTGGTTGTGGTCCTTTGAGCTTTGTGTAATATCTCTTCCTTGCCGTTGCTTATCTATCTCTTTAATCGGCTGTAGATAATGCAGGAGAGGCGGAGAGAACAAACAAAAAAAAAAAAAAAAAAACTTTTCTTTCTATGTTGCAGCTTCTCTCCTCCGTCCTTTATCCTCCTCTGCTATGTTATCCAGATCAAAATTCTGCTCGGTAAACCATTTCGAAATTGCTGTGACATCCGAAAAGGAGTATGTCCTTGCGTCATGCGAAACAATGATTTTGCAAGGGTATCGCCAAGCATATCTAATGTTCTTCTGACGCAAAATCCTTGTGTAATTTGCGAACGTTTTTCTTTTAATCCTTGTATGATAGGAAATGTCCGGAAGGATCATGATTTTGCTATAGGGGTCCTTCATCCTAAGGAGTCTTGATGCTTTTAGCACTTGTTCTTTCATTTTGTATGACGAGCAGCATATCATTACATCTCTAGGTTCACTTTGAGCCACGAAATCAGGCTTCATAACTCGGTGGCATCTTTCCAAACAGTTTAGTGCGTCTGTCATTTGTATGTCCAGTTGAGAAAAAATCTCCATTATATAATCTTGCAATTTATCGTTGTTAATGGATTCTGGAATTCCCCTAATTCTGAGATTATTGCACCGTGAGCGATCTTCCAGCTCTGCAATTTTAAGTTCCAGCTCCTCTATTTTTTTATTTGACTTTCTCATGGTGTCTTCCGTTGCAGCTTGCTGAAATTCCATTGATTCTATTTTTTCTTCGTTCTGCTTAAGTTTCTTTCCCATCTTTGTTAGCTCCATTTTGCATTCCATAAAGCCTTCATGAATCTCTTTTTTAATTTTTTCTAGTTGGCGTTCAAAGCAAGACTCGAGATGCAGGAGTAGTTCATCCGCGCTATGTTCTTTTGGACCTAGCTTTGTAAATATGTTCTTTGGGGATAGGTTATCTGCTTCTTTATCTGCTTCTTTAAATGATTGGGATGAGGAGTCCAATACATTTTGTTGCTCTGCTTCTTGTTTCTGTGTTTGGACCGAAGCAGAGGAGGAAAGCCTTCTGTCTGTCGTACTTTCTAGCTTCTTATCTCTTTCTCTCTTCATCAGCTGCTTATTATCTTGCCCTCTCCTGGACGCCATTTTGGAAAAAAAAAGAAAAAAAAAAAAAAAAATTCCCCCCAAAAATAAGATAAAAATTCCCTTTAAACCAATTTCAGACGGACCTTTGTAGTATTAATCGCTTCTTTGAGGCCGTTGGAATATCAATCGTTAGCTTTCTTCAGCTAAAGCCAGTATCTTAAGTGTTATACTTTAAATATTATACTTTAAAAGGGCCAGCAGAAAAAATTATATTTTCCATGTGACATCTTTTTTTTTTTTTTTTTTTTAAACTTTTCCCTCCTAGTGTTACAGGCCTCTAAGTTGCAGATCAATTCTTAGTTGTTTCTGGTTAGCAGATTATTCACTTCTGTGTCGGTTTCACTTGTCTTAACCCGTTTTTTTTTTTTTTTTGCCTCACTGGTTGCTTTCAGCAGCCTTCCTGTCTCAGTATTCGTTGCCCACATAGAAATGTTCTCATTTTCTTTCTTTTATATATTTGTATATATTTTTTTTTTTCTTGTTTTAATTCATCCGTCTTATATCCATAGGTATTGTATTATTTATAGGAGATTCTCCCTTAGCTTGCTTAGTGGGGCTAAATTGCTTAATGAAGCTTAATGAGGCTTAGTGAGGCTGCTACCTCATTTCAGTATTGCCTCTATACACTGGCCCCCTCTGGTATTTTTTTTTCCCCACCAAGGCACTTACATTTCTTCTCTGGGTGAACTGATCGGAGCACAGGCAGTAATCACTCCCCTTGCCCCCACGGGAGCCGTTGGTGCCGTTGGTGCCGTTGGTGCGTCTCTCCCTCGTTACCCGCTGACGGAAAAACAAAGCTCCAGCAGTCAGTGCTTCCCTTCGAGTCAGTCTATGTCCGGTGTCTCTTGTGGGCTTGTAGACTTGCGAACCCGTTTACACGTTCACAATCAGCTTTTCGGTCTCGTCCGTCCGTCCAGGCGTCTTGCGGCTCGTCTCCCTAGAGCGCCAGCATCTCCGCGAGCGTGGACGTACGCCCGTGCGTCCTACGTCATCGCTCCACCCCCCTCCATCTCAATCCCCCAGGTTGCCCATATATAGTAGGGACAAGTGGGAAAATTGTCTGGGACCTAATAATGCCATTACTAAACAAGGGATATCACTTGTATATTAATAATTTTTATAATAGTATCCCACTTCTAAAAATGCTGCTTTGAGACTGTGACTTGTGGCACTATTCGGAAGAGTCGCACAGGTTTCCCAAAGGCTCTAGAAGAAAAAATAAATAAAGGGGGGAAAGAGCAGCTCTCTGCCAGAATGAACTGTGATAAAAGGAGGTGTTCATCCTAACGCAGGGTCGCATCTCGTGGCAGAGAGGAAATTAAACGTGTGCCAGTCTGCATAACACATTACAATCAGTCTATAGGGGAGTTGACCTATCCGGTCAACTGATGCAGCCGTATTTTATCATGCGAAAGACCAGGGCATAGTATAAAAAAGTGGGCATATATATAATGCAGACGGCAATCTACAATACCTTTGTAATTTTTAAAAAGGCAAATGCTGAGCTGAAATGCACGTTTCTATAATTTCAGTTTCAGGTCATTTCTGGGTTGCTTGAGTGCCACAGAGCCTAGCAGTGGAGCCTAGCAGAAGAATGAAGACAGGTCACTTCTGCTTCAGGATTCTATCAAGCCCCAGAATGAAATCCCCCCCGAAAAGGTGCAGGGTGTGTTACAAGAGGGGCGTAATAGCTGAGACCATATATTACTGCCCTGATTACCCCTTTCAGCCCGGCCAATGCATTGGCCACTGTTTTAAAATTAACCACACCCAGGCCGAATAAGTAGACCGGTTTTGGGGTGTGATTTTAGTCATCTGTTTGGTTACCGAATGTTGGCTTTGTCTCCCGTTTATCCTGTCTTCTCTGATCCTTGACCTCGGCTTGTCCTATCGTTGTTCCGTTTTTCTTTACTCCTTTGAATTCTGCTTGTAACTTGACTATTCTCTGCTTGTATAGCCCGGCCATTCTAAGGACTGTTATTACAAGTTTCTCTCTCTGTGGTCTGTCTGTGTTTTGGTTCCGGGATCCGTGACAGCGTTGCCAGGAAGCAGATAACTGGGTACTACCCCCTGAAAAGTTTACTCCAAACATTCCCCCTTTCACAGCAAGTAGCATGCACTTGTTCATAATTTGAATTGATGAACTGCTTATATTTAAAAAATAGGTGTGGTCTTTGAGAGGTAATTTTCAATCATGAGCTGCTAAAATGAGACTTAGGCCCAGCATCCACTTTTGAAAAATATGAAACTGGTGTGTCTCAAATGTGCCCCTTCAAAATCCACATATCCCTGAAAAAGGTACACATGGGGGTATTGTTGTACTAAGACGACATAGCTGAGCAACATAAAAGGTGTTATACTGCCGTAGCACACATAAGGATTGCTAAATATATAGTAACATCTCGAAGTGTGTGTCAAAAAGGCAGAAAAAATGCTAATTGCTATTAGGCTTGCTACAAACTAGCAAGAAAATTATCCTACGCTAAAAATGTAATACGTATGTAGAAATTGCGAAAAAACATTTTTTACCACAAACTTTGACATGTATTGGTGAAAAATTGGGGGCATATCAAGGCACAATATGCACCATATGAGATACCCTGGAGTGTCTACTTTTACAAATGGTAGGCCTTTGTGGGGGGCTTTGAACAATCAAACTGCTATAATACCCCAAATTGAAGCATAGACCCATCACATCTGTCTCTCAAAACTCTCTACTGTAAATACTGAAATGGACAGGTCTCCTATATGGCACAGTAGCATCACGAAATAGTGTCAAAGATATACAATGGGGGTATCGTTGTACTCAGCAGATGTAGCTGAACACAAAATAACATTTTGTACAGGAATAGCACACATAAACTTTACAAAATGCACATGAGAAGATCTTTGTTATAAGTTTGAGTGTCAAAAACCAAAACAAAAATCACAATTTAATTCCAATATTTAGCAGAAATTGGGGGTGAAATGTCTACGTAAAAATTGGCAAAATAACCTTAGGTAAATAGCCTGTGATTGAAGTTTATATAAATATATAATTTTGTGTGGCCATTTTGTTTTCTTTTATGGCAATTAAGCGTACAAGACAAACATACCAAATTCTAAAATCGCTCCACATTAAAAGTTTATTTTACTTCTTGTGTTTTGTGACCTGTAACTATCAAAAAACCTTAAATAAATGTATTTATTTTTTATTACTTTCCTTAACCTGCACTAATTATGCATACATTTTTATTGCAAAAACTGTAAAAAACAAACAAAAATGTTTTCCCTTTTTTTTTTGTACTTTTTTCATATAATAAATAAGCATTTATATATGTATATGTTACATCAAATTAAAGACCCCTTTGTCCTTTAAAAAAAGTATATAATGTGTTGCTGCAATAAATTAGTAAAATGCAAATTGCAGTTGAACGCAAACAACAATAAAATGCAAAAATTGCTTGTCATTAAGTGCAAGACAAGCTTTTGAAACTGTGTCCTTTAAAAATAAACATGAAACATAAGCATCAACCTATAGAAAACACAGTTATACTAATAATATACACATTATTAAATAGCTACAAATCTAACGGCCCACCAAGAAGAGTATAACAAATATTATATTTACACTTTAATCTCCAGAAATCTCAGCATTCCCCTTCGGTAAGGCACCCATCTCCTTTACAGATACCTAATCCTAAAATTAATCCTCAACCTAATTCTAAACATAAACCTAATATTTATCCTAATCCTAGTCCCTAATCCTACTCTAATCCTAAACAGAGTGTAAAATGTTGTCATCTTTTGGCTGTTTTCAGTATGATAGACTGATAGATTCCTGTTACACTGAAAATTGCACACTCAATACATTGCAATTGATGTTGAGCAACAAGGAAAGCCCAGCACAGATTATAATAGCATTGGGACATGCAAGGAGACACTCCTCCAGGGTCTGTTTAGATTCTGGGGGTCTCCCAAGCACCAGCTGCGCAATTGCTCAATCACAGTGTTCTCAATAGATTTAAATGGCTGTATGCAGAGCTGATTCTCACTAATTGTGGTCCAGCTGACAGAGTGGAGCCCCAGGTATTGAATGATACCTGAATCTCCCTGTTGTGATCACTGATTTAACCCAACACACTACATTACTTTATTTAAATCTCCATTCAAAAGGCTGTATGCCACACTGACTTTAGCGCTTCATACGGCTTATCTGTGTCCACTAAAACTGGCTCCAGCTGACAGAGGGGAGCCCAGATATGGACAGGTACCTGGGACTCCCTGGTGTGAGCAGGACTTTAACCCTGCTCACACCACATTTTATTAACAGGAATTTAAAACCCCATTAAAATGCCCGTATGCAGCGCTCACTATGAGATCAGAGACCAGAGCATTGGTCAGTCAGGATCCACTAATTATAGCCTCAGGTATCAAGTGATAAAAACATACAAAAATGTTTGTATTTGCTTTTGTATTACACAGCCATGTTACAGTGCTGACGGCCACCTCATGTGTTCCCTATTAAGGGTTGATAAGAGATTTAGAGAAATACCCCTCTCTGTCTCATTAGAGATTTTGCCTTTTAGCTTAAAGCTGCAAAGTGAATTGTTAGTGTAGGACTCACCTGAGTGGTTTTACCTTGTTTTGGCAGATCAGCTTTCACTTTAATGGCCATTAAAGTGATAATAGAGAACCACTAGTTATGTAAATGTGCATAGAGATTTGGGATAGTGTGCAAGGACCCTTTGTCTTTGGTCTTTATCCCAGGTATCAAATAATACTTGGGTTCTCAATTACCAGCAGAGTAATGGTCCGTGCTGGTATAATATCGCATGATGTGATTATTCCACCACGAGTCCTTAAGGGAAGGACAACCATGACAAAATAAACCCGTCGTTAAGGAGTTAAACACTGGTACAGAGTTTGAATTACCTTTAAGCTTTAAATAAAAAAATATTTTGAATGGAAACCTATAAATAGGAATTTTGTGGTGATCTAATATGTTTTCCTGACATTAAATATTTTAAATGTGACAGATGGACACAGACAAATTGATACAGAGATACGCTCCTAAAAATACACACTGGCACACACACAGACTGACACACATGCACAGATATACTGACACACATACACAGAAGCACAAACTGACACACACAGACATGGACACTAGGACACTGCAACACGTGCAATACATACACTGACACACAGACACAACTCTCACACGTACACCTTGGTTCACCTTTCAAATGTCTTCTCTGTGGTCCGGTGAGCCTCCCAGCAGCCCTGCCTCCCTCTTTTTCATGGTGGGAACTACCTGTGGTTCCAGTACAGCCAGGATGGGCTCCATGGCTCTTGCAAGAAAGACATGTGCTGGCAGGCCCCATGACCTGCTGAAGCCCTGGTGCATTTGCTTGGGAGTAAGAAGGTTTGCACTTTGTTTTGTAAAGCTCACCATCTTTACCTTATGGATTTCCACAAGGAAGGACAAGCCAGTTTATGGAATAATCACTTTATAATTGAAAAAGCCAAGTTCTTAATTAAACCATAAGCAACCTCTTTTATAATGGATGATCTTAAGTAGGATGTATTTTGGAATGAATAGGTATTCTGTTTTAATATATAACTCGTAATATCATACCTTCTTTTAGCCTTAAAGTTCTGAGCTGGTAGAGATATTTTTTTTGTTTCTATATTTCAATGATGGCCCTTTATCACTATGGAAGGTTCTGTACATGTAAAATTCTGTACACTATGTTATTATTGCACTGCAAACGGCTGTTAAAGGGATAATATTAAGTCTGCTTTTACCAATTAGATCATGGTATATATGTTTAAATTTCAACCCTCCGATGATTTACTTTTTAATAAGTGACTATCATTACTCAAGTAAATTATGTGTTACAGTGAGATATATTACAATGTATTTGATATTTAAGATCTTTAATGACAACCCAGGCATGAGCGTTAATGATGCTGATGCGGTCATAAGCTCTCCATGTTGATGTTTTTAAGTATTAAAGCAATTGTGCAGCTCAGGAGTAGCTGTACTGGAGGAATCTGCTCCTTCTAACAGCCAAAGGAACATCTCCTCTGGTGCTGATGGGGTTGAGAATGTAAGAAAGACTAGCCAGGTCATGGTGATAGGGGACTCTATTATTAAGAGAGTATCTAGGGTAGTTTGCTGCTCTGATCATCTCAACCAGGCAGTTAGCTGTCTCCCGGGTGCTAGGATCCAGCATGTTTCTGACAGCGTGGATGGAATATTGGGAGGGGCTGGTGATGACCCTGCTGTCTTGTTCCATATTGGTACAAATGAAAAAGTCAGAGAATAATGGTGGGTCCTAAAGAACAAGTTCAGGGAAGTAGAAAGTAAACTGAAGAAAAGGATCTCCAAGGTAGTATGTTACATGTGCAGTGCACTACAGTAAAAAGGCTACGGGTTATTAGAGAGGTTGATGCTTGGCTAAAATGAAAATCCAGCGCACTCCCTTATCTATTAAACAGCTACTTTGGTGCTGCCAGATTTTGCTAGTTTTATTAAAAACACCTAATCTAATGTATGATCATATAATGTAACTAAACACCCATTGTTTTTTTGCCTAGTTTAGATATTTTTAATAATACTATCAAAATCTGTCAGTACCAGAGTAGCTGTTTAGTAGATAATGGAGTGCGCTGGATTTTAATTTTTACTGTACTTATTGACCCTCAGCAGCATCCCATTTAAGCATGTTTAGGTGAGTGCAGCCAGCCCCTTGTTTTCTCATAGATACTTGGCTAAAGTCATGGTGCAAGAAGGTATTTTTTTTGGCTTTTTAGAGCACTGGACTGATTTTGTGCTTGGTTACAATCTTTATTGTCATGGATATATTTTTGTTAAATAAACCATATCATTGTCTAATATGTCCTGTGTTGATGTTTTCTCAGGTTGAATTTACGTAATTTTAGGACCTGCTAAGGTGATACCGGAGAAACTGACGGAAGCCAAGCACAGAGAGATGGACACAGGTTTATTCAGGAAGGAAGAGATCTTTATTCGATTCACCGACCGCGACTCAGAGGGACTAATGTCACCAAAAACAGCTAAAATCTGAGCCCTGATCGTACAGTGTAGGCACCTTATATAGTCATATAGCTCCTCCTATAATCAGTTCCACCTTCACGTATTCTTACCCAATCAACAGAATAGAGACTAAATTCCTGTTTGACCACATGGCTTGCCCAGCACAATGGAGGAGGGGAATACTCGTATATCCTGTATTCCTGCACATGCTCAGTACATTGATGACAGTATCCTAGCTACGTGTAGCTAACTAACTGACACAACATACACATATGCCACGTGGAAATCTCGGCCTACTAAATTTATTTTTACCGAGATTCCACCACATTCCCCCCTTTGATGCCTCTGATATTTCATAATTCCAGATGCATCACTTAATCAGGGTTTGCTTACACCTCAAGTTGCCATAAACCAGACTAGACTTTGCGACTCTCTAGAAATACGAACCCCTCAGCATTCCTCTTCCTGTACGTGTTCTCCTTGATTTAAAGCCTCGTACCTGCAAACAGCCATTATCTGTGCAGCAGCCTTTCTTTCTGCTATATTCTCTATAATGCTCTGCACAGACCTAACTACCAAAGGAATCAGACACGGCAGGAAGAGGCACAGCATCAAGGTTAGCATGACTCCACCTACCAGTGCCTTGAGTCCTCCAAGCTGCTCGTACCAATTACCAAACCAACTACTCGGATTATACCCTTTCCATACTTGAGTAGACACATGTGCTAGTTTAACCATATGGCTAGTAAGCTCAGCTATTGCTTGCCCTTCATCATCTATTTGAAGACAACAATTGCTTAGATTAAACTTCCCACATACACCTGATGTAGATTAATTTAGAAATAAACAAATATGTTTAAATGTCTATCTGTTCCTGTCCAAATCTGAGATGATTAAATTGCGTATACGCAGAAGTAAGCTCACACTGACACATGGAGTTCAGGTTAAAAGCACTTCAGAAAATTTAATGGCATCTACACCTCCCTCTACTGCCAATAGGTAATCCAAGGCTAATCTATTCTGGTAGACGGCTGTCCTCATCCTAGTGCTTTGCTAGGAGATTAAGCGCTTGTGATGTTTCATTGGTAATTATCTCAACCACTGCCTGTAATCTTATGATACGGTTGAGCATGTATATTGGGGTTCTGTATCCATAAGTACCATCCTCTGCTCACGTAGCTGGCCCATAATAATCTATAATACGCTGGGGAGGCCACTCATTATCTTCCCAGGTACCTATCTCTAGGGGTCCCCTTTTCTTCCTATGATTCAGATCATATACTTTTACTCCCAAAGTCTCTCCTGTTTCAATTGGCAACAAGAAGAAGGATGGTTTGAGCATACCTAATACACATGCCCCTTCCCAGTCCTGTGGTAACTCCGAATAGGCTTTCTTACCACAGATCCAGTACAAATTTACTGGGGCTTTCCAACTAGATGTAGCAGATAGGTCAAACCACACATCCTTTAAACTGGTATAACTTGCAAACGAATTAGGTGGTTCTGAGACATTTGAAGCTGACCACCAAGTTGTATCTTTTGTACTATCATTATAAGCTTTTTGCCCTAGACAAGTCAATTCTCCTACAGATGTATTAAACATTATTCCTTTCCTTGCTATGCAAACATAACCTATAATGGAGGTCTTTAATCGCCACTCAGATTTACCTCTAACACTCACTTGATAATCAGTTTGAGAAGATATTAACTGTTCAACTGTCTCAGAACCGGAATACATTACCTCCTTTGCTTCCCATGGCCATTGGTCTCCCATATTAGTACCTCCACACACATAGCAGTTGGTTACATTAAGACTACCAGCAATGCTCTCGGCTAGATCTATAAATAAGTTTTTCGCATTATGGGGGATCTTATTTTCCACACTCATCTCCTCATAGAAGGAATGAAAGACCTGATGAGTCTGGGTTGCCACAGTATCGGTCTCTATTCCTATAAATAATATTGTCCCAGGATCCAAACCTGTTCCATATATCTGGAACCCAAATAAGTTACCAGACCTCGTTCTGGGTCATTGATAAGTATATGGACTGGGTTACACTCCCTGGACTTACAATATGGCTTGGTACGCAACTTAGTGACGATCATATCCTTATCTACTGTCTGTCCCCAGGTTGCCCACCCCACACAGGACCAATACGGACAATAATTGTATTCTTTATTTGGGCATTTTGGATCTATATATCTATACTTACTACTGGGGCAAATATACTTATCATTAGACCCATACGTTCTTTCCCATTTAGGATCACCACATACATTCCACGGTTTTCTAGCACCTGATATCGCCTTACATGCATCAAATAGCAAAACACCTGGAGAATGTACGGTTTCTAGTATGGTCTTATTTATCAGGGTCCCCTGTGAGTCTCCATTCCGGATAGTCAACCAAATTGTACGGGGTTGATACTCAGGGCTAAAACACTTAGGTTCTCCTGCTCCTAAATGGCATACACTATAGTCTATGCCTAAGTATCTACACTTAGATACATGTCCTTTACACTCATACTGTGAATGCCAAATAAGGGTTTGGGAAATGTGATTGCCTGTTTTCGTAGTCTTAATGCAAACCTCGCAGCCTGGTGTGTTGGTACCTCTACCTTCCTGAATAATTAAAAACACACACATATATACATTATTAAACACATCACTCCTGACATCTTCTTTCTAACTCTTCGACCGTGCGATGGCACCTCAGCTTCCAGGAATGTGAGGGCTGCAGGGAATGGAGTCCTTCTGATCATCACTTTCCTTCACAGAGATCCATTCAAGACACTCTGGCTATGTAACGTAGGCAGGTGGTCAGGCTTTATTATGGCTGTCAAAACACCTACTTGCTGATCTCTTGTTGATGTTCCCTTGTAACAAAACTCTTCGCAAAAATCACTTTCAATCCAACTGGGTCACTTTCTTCAACCGGATCTTGCAGGGATTCTCAGGATCTGGTGTAGCTTGCCAAGAATCTGCTGCTGCTGGTTTAACCCTGGAGTGATGAATCCACAGAGTCACTTCGGCCACCTTTATAGCTGTTGGGGTTTACAAAAGAACAACATAAGGACCCCTCCACTTTGTCCCCAACGGTACACTGTTCCACTCCTTTATCCAAACTTGTTCTCCTGGATGATCAGAATGGACAGGTGGATAAATATTCACAGGTAACCTATCTTGTACCCATTTCTGTACCTCCTCCATAGTTTTACCCAACTCTACAATCTGCTGCCGGGTAATTCCTTCTCCCAACTGACTCAAATCCCCCCTTAAGTTACTAAGTACGGGAGGTGGACGCCCATACATAATTTCAAAAGGTGAGAGACCCATCCTTCTGGTAGGTGTACTACGAATGCGCAACAGAGCTATTGGCAAAAGAACATTCCACTTGAGTTGAGTTTCTTGACACATTTTTGCCAATTGGCTCTTAATAGTTCTGTTCATCCTTTCCACTTTCCCAGAACTCTGAGGCCTATATGCTGTATGAAGTTTCCACTTAATACCAAGCATATGAGTCAGTTGTTGTAGACACTGGTGAACAAAGGCTGGACCATTATCTGATCCTATAGAACATGGTAGTCCATATCGGGGTATTATTTCCCGCAACAGAAATCGCACAACTTCTCCTGCTTTCTCTGTACGAGTGGGACATGCTTCGACCCATCCTGAGTAGGTGCACACAGCTACCAGTAGGTAATGATGTCTGCCGGATTTAGGCATTACCGTGTAGTCTATTTGGAGATCGGACATAGGGAGCCATCCCATGAATTGGACTCCCGGTGGTTTCACTGGACCTTGCCTTGCGTTGTTTTTGGCACATAACACACATCTTCGTACAATGGCTTGAGTCAAGTTGGACAATCTTGGTATGTAGAAATGCTTCCTAAGAGATTCTTGCATACTATCTCTCCCGGAATGTGTCCCATTGTGATAGTTCTGAACAATTTCTACAGCTAGCAATGCTGGAATAACTCTCCTTCCATCTTCTAACTGATACCAATTATTCTCCAAGTATTTTCCAGCTTCAGTCTTTAACCACTCTTCTTCTTGAGCTGTATAAACTGGAGTCCACTGAGACAGAGGGGTCGGTATGAGAGCAGCTATATACTCCACATATTCCTGTTGTCCCGATTCAGTGGCCCGCTTGGCTGCATTATCTGCCATCCGATTTCCTTTCACCACATCACCATCACCTTTCAGATGCGCTCGACAATGTATGATACCAACTTGCTTCGGCTCCCATACAGCTTCCAATAGTTGTAATATCTCCGCTGCGTACTTGATTTCTTTACCCTCTGAGTTCAGTAGTCCTCTTTCTTTATACAAGGCTCCATGGGCATGAGTGGTTAAAAACGCATACTTTGAATCCGTATAGATGTTTACTCTCAATCCTTCAGCCAATTGTAACGCTCGTGTGAGTGCGATTAATTCTGTCTTCTGTGCCGATGTTCCTTTTGACAATGGCCGAGCTCCTATCACCTTGTCTATGGTTGTCACTGCGTATCCTGCGTAGCGAATCCTTTCTTTAACGTAACTACTACCGTCTGTATAGTATATCGGGGTTCTGGATGGGAAAATCACGAAGGTCCGGTCTGCTTGAGAACACTTCATCCATCACCTCCAGGCAATCATGTTGACTCTCAGTAGGTTGTGGCAAAAGGGTAGCTGGATTCAAGGTATTGACAGTTTCAAGATGCACTCTCGGGTTCTCACATAACATGGCTTGATACTTAGTCATACGGCTATTGCTAAACCAATGATTGCCTTTATAGTCTAGCAACGTCTGTACTACGTGCGGGACTCGCACGTAGAGTTCCTGACCCAGAGTGAGCTTATCAGCTTCGGCTACCAGCAGGGCGGCAGCAGCTACGGCTCTTAGACAAGGTGGAAGACCACTGGCCACTGCATCCAGTTGTTTAGACATATATGCAACAGGTCGTTGCCATGATCCCAAGTACTGTGTCAGTACTCCCACAGCCATCCTTCTTTGCTCGTGTACATATAAGTAGAATGGACGTGTATGATCAGGTAGACCTAATGCTGGGGCGCTCATCAATGCTTTCTTAACATTCTCAAATGCCTTCTGCTGTTCGATGGTCCACAGGAAGGGATCGTGTTCTGTGCCTTTTATGGCTGCATAGAGGGGTTTCGCCAATATCGCATAACTGGGAATCCATATCCTGCAGAAGCCTGCTGCCCCCAAGAACTCTCGCACTTGTCTTCTATTCTTGGGTGTTGGTATTTGGCATACAGCTTCTTTTCTCTCAGGCCCCATTATCCTTTGACCTTCAGAGATATGGAATCCCAGATACTTGACAATTGGCTGACACAACTGAGCTTTCTTCCTGGACACCTTGTATCCTGCCTTCCAAAGAATGTGCAGTAAATCATATGTTGCTTGCTGGCATATCTCTTTTGTAACTGCCGCTATCAACAAATCATCTACGTATTGTAGTAGTACACATTCTCCTGGGATGGACTTGAAGTCTAGTAAGTCCTGACTTAATGCTGATCCAAATAGGGTAGGTGAATTTTTAAACCCTTGGGGCAATCTTGTCCAAGACATCTGGCGTTTCGAGCCCGTTACAGCATTTTCCCATTGGAATGCAAAGATACACTGGCTTTCTGTAGCAATTCGTAGGCAAAAGAAGGCATCTTTAAGGTCCAAAACTGTAAAGTAAGTAGCCCCGCCCGGAATTAAGGCAAGGAGGTTATATGGATTGGGCACAACTGGATGTATACTTACTACTGCATCATTGACTGCTCTCAAGTCCTGCACAGGGCGATACTCACCTGTCCCAGGCTTTTGAACAGGCAACAATGGGGTGTTCCAGGGGGAAGTACAGAATTTTAGGATACCATACCTTATGAACTTATCCAAATAGGACTGTATGTTCTTCTTTGCCTTTTGGGGAATATGGTATTGTCTTAGGCTCACTGGATAAACCCTAAGTTTTAGTTCAATCCGTATAGGTGGGATATTGCGAGCAAGTCCTGGTGGGTTACTCTCTGCCCACACTCCTGGTATATTAAACAAGGATTCATCACTCTTAGGGTTTTGGCTGGTCAACACTGTATAAAGTCGCCACTCTTCTTCCTTCGGTATTGATAATGTCATTATACCTGAGGGTCCATTAAACTTCAAGGATGTTGTTCCGTTAGGCAGAAATGTTATCTGTGCTTGTAACTTTGACAACAAATCTCGTCCTAGAAGTTGGACTGGACATTCAGGCATGTAAAGGAACTGATGTTTTACTATGTGGCCTCCCAGTGTACAGAGTCGACTTTTAAGAACCGGTTTAGCAGCACTCCTCCCAGTTGCTCCTATTACAGTGATAGTTCTTCCTGAAGGAGGAGCGACTAGGTTAGTCACCACAGAATGTTCAGCACCAGTGTCGATCATGAAAGAACTCCTTTTTCCCCCTATTGCTACATCGACCATAGGCTCCGCTCGGCCAAGGGGGATGGAGCCCGGTCGGTATCAATAGTCCTCCATTACAGTGTCAGCCAAACCCACAAAGTCTCTATCTTCTCTTTCTCAGGGTCTCTGCGCTGCTGGGTAATACCTATCCCCATGAACGCTTCCTCTATTATTCCCACCATTTCCTGCAGGGCCTCCTCTTCCTCTCGCTCTGCCTCTATAATTATTACTATATCCTGCCCTTGTTCTATCTCTCTCATATTGTTCTCTCTGTGGACACTCACTTCTCCAATGCCCTTCTTCCCTACAGTATGCGCATTGGTTCCTACTTAAAGGCTCCCTATTCCACTTATTCTCGCTTTTCTCAGTTCCCCTATACACTTCCTTTTCCCTTCTATCTACACCCGCGATAGCTACTGCTAACATATCTGCTTTCCTTCTCATCTTTCGTTCTTCTTCCTTTTTCGTCTCTGTCTCCCTATTCATATAAACCTTATTTGCTATCTCCATTAGTTGAGTTATAGACATCCCTACAAACCCTTCTAACTTTTGTAATTTTCTCTTTATATCTCCATAGGCCTGGCTGACAAAGGCAGAGTTAACCATCCGGGAATTCTCAGGAGCCTCTGGATTAAAGGGGGTATACAACCGGTATGCCTCCAATAATCGATCATAAAAGGCACTGGGCGACTCATCACATTTCTGCAATACCTCAGCCGTCTTTGACATATTGATCGCCCTTTTCCCTCCGGCTTTCATGCCAGCAATAATGGCGTCCCTGTAAGCTCTTAAATGGGTCATATCTGCGCCATTAACATTCCAATTCGGATCTGCGTTTGGATAATGGGCTGCGGTCCATGCTGCCGGGTTGGCCTGATTTTGAGTACGGGCCACTTCTTCAAGCTCTTTAATTGCCGCCTGATTTATCCGAGTTCTTTCCTCGTTATTGAACAATGTCATAAGTAATTGCTGGCAATCAGCCCAAGTGGGATTATGTGTCTGGATTATAGAGGTAATCAAATCTGTCATGGCTTGAGGTTTATCTGTGTAGGAGGAGTTATGGTCTTCCAGTTGAATAAGTCAGTAGTGGTAAAGGGAACATAGACAAATACGGGATCAGCATGTTGTAACTGACCCTCACCGTTAATATGTGTCGGGCCCGGTGTCAGTCAGAGAGGCATTTGATAATGTCGGGGTTGGAAGGTACCGGTCAGTTGTCGGGTTAGTATGGGGCTTCGTTGAGGAAGGTCAGTTATGGGTTCCGGTCGAGGGGTTGTAAGACGAGGGGAAGGGGACGCTTTTTCTTTACTGAAGGGAAGATCAGTAAGTAGAATATTCCGGGCCGGGCTGGGAGGAGCCTGACCAGGAACCAGAATTTACGCCAAATCTGGATAGGTGGGGTTAAAAGGGGTAGGTACCGGAAGGGGAGGGTTTAAAACAAGTGGGCTAGACTCTGAGCTAGAGGAGGGGATAAGTGGAGACAATGGAGCAAGGGGAGTAGTATTACTAGCAGCACCTCCTCTTCCTTTTCCTGTAGAGGAGGAGTAAGGGGGCGGCATAGGGATCTCTGACTCAGGGGGCGTGTCCAGAATGGGCGTAATCACGGCCTTGGTGGACAAACGAGTTCTGGCCAACATGAGGCGAGATTGCTCCTCGTGGCATACCCTGATCCATTTTGGGAAGTCATTTACGGCCCGCTTCCAATAATCGATATACGGAAACTGGCCGTAAATTTCAGGCCTACCCAATACAGTCACGTGTACACGCTGCACCAGATTAGGATCAAGACTACCAAGACTACCACGTGGAGGCCATGCAGCCACCATGGCAGGCCATTCCCTACTACATAAAGTAGTCAGGCGTGTTGGGGACATCTTTACTCCAAAATCATGTACATTGTATCCCTTTTTAAAGTTCTTTAACATGCATTCTAAGGGATCAATGATCTTTGAATCCCACGCACCCATACTTAGCAACGGAGCGTCGTCTCCAACAGAAGCAAAACAAACACACTTCCAACAGTCACACTCGTTCCCCTTGGCAACAGCACCACGTGGTACAGTTACTAGGCCAAACACACACAACAAAACATACAGGGAATTCTCGTACACACACAGCTGTTACACCAGTCACTAAATAACTATTACTGTACCTTTTGGCGAGACTATACAATCACCCACGTTATAATTCTTAATATTTAAATTACCCGTCTATAACACACCCTAGTAACATCGTCTTTACAAACAGTAGTTATAGTACGGTTAGCATTGGTTAAAGTACAATTTTAAAGTCACAGTTCAGTTAGTAGTTGTTATGATGTTAAACATACAACATAAACGACAGTTATTAGTGGTTATTTACAGTATCAGTAATTATAATACATGGTTATGGTACCGTGCGCTATGATACAATTACACACTATTCACACTCTCGCTAGACGGCAGAGCTCACACTATCTAGCAAGATATACACTCTACTACAATAATTTTTGAACAAATTTACAGTTTCCCAACTAATCTATTGGCCAGTACCTCGAAGGACTACCTAAAACAATTTACATCCGTTTTGGTTAGCCGTCGCTGCCCAAGCACCACAAATAGCGAACAAGAGGGCGGAATTTACACAGAACCCTCTTAGTCTATCTACTCAATCAATAGTCTAGTGGGTTCCAAATTTACACGCCTTCCCACTTAGCCAAGATAGGTTGAGATCTAGCGGACAGAATATACACCAGGCTCCGCTTAGTCTCCCGGTCCCTCCGACCTAGCGAACGGAATATACACCCTAGATACGCTAGTCTAGACAAGACACCGGTGTCCGGCTTGGGCTATTTACACAGGACCCAGCCTGACTCCAAACCAAGATTAAACGGGCTGACTACAGGGCGTTTAATTATGAGCGGTGCGCCTTCGCTCCTTCCCTCTACTGAGGGGGCCAATTCCATACACAATACAAACCCCTTATGGGCCTACCGCACAATCGGTATCCAATACCCCTAGTGGGTCCACCATCTAAAACAGTAGTCGTCTTACCTCCTTGTTCCTGACCCTGAGTTCACACTCATCGACGGGGGCACCCCAGCACTTGCTACGTAGAGGCTGATGATCTCCTGGACAACAGACCAGTGGCGCCGAGACGAAGGGAGGTCCACGCAAAAGTTCAGGGGTGCAGCCGTAGGGAGCGTGGACAAAGATAGACCGTCTCACGCCTCTGCTCTCAGCTACCGTTGAACAATGAGATTCCCGGCAAATGCACCAAATGATACCGGAGAAACTGACGGAAGCCAAGCACAGAGAGATGGACACAGGTTTCTTCAGGAAGGAAGAGATCTTTATTCGATTCACCGACCGGGACTCAGAGGGACTAATGTCACCAAAAACAGCTAAAATCTGAGCCCTGATCGTACAGTGTAGGCACCTTATATATATTCTTACCCAATCAACAGAATAGAGACTAAATTCCTGTTTGACCACATGGCTTGCCCAGCACAATGGAGGAGGGGAATACTCGTATATCCTGTATTCCTGCACATGCTCAGTACATTGATGACAGTATCCTAGCTACGTGTAGCTAACTAACTGACACAACATACACATATGCCACGTGGAAATCTCTGCCTACTAAATTTATTTTTACCGCGATTCCACCACAAAGGAACAGATGATTGTTATTATTTCCTGATATGTAAAACCATAGAAATGAAAGAGGACATACTTTTTTTTCCCCATGACTGTATACGTTAGTATCAAAATACACTTAGGATGAAAATATTTATACGTTAATTATATTATATATACCGTATATACTCGAGTATAAGCCGAGTTTTTCAGCACATAGTGCGGCTCTCGCGAGACTTACACTGGGAGCTGACAGAGGAGCTGCACGGACCGGCGCGGAGGAAGAGGGAGCTGACAGGAGCTGCAGGACAGGTAAGTAACCGCTCTTCAGCCCCCACAGCCCCACACTGAACTACCAATGCCACTGGACCACCAGGGAAGGAGAGACCCCCTCCCTGCCATGTATCAAGCAGGGAGGGGGGACGAAAAAAATAATTATTAAAATTAAATCATATATATTTAAAAAAAAAAAAAATAATAATATATAATAACCCATTATTATAAATATATTATATCCATCATTAATCACTGAGCTGGGAGTGGAAACCTGTCATTATATAATAATAATATAATAACCCATTATTATAAATATATTATATTATATCAATCTATTAATCCATCATTAATCACTGAGCTGGGAGTGGAAACCTGTCATTATATAATAATAATATAATAACCCATTATTATAAATATATTATATTATATCAATCTATTAATCCATCATTAATCACTGAGCTGGGAGTGGAAACCTGTCATTATATAATAATAATATAATAACCCATTATTATAAATCTATTATATTATATCAATCTATTAATCCATCATTAATCACTGAGCTGGAAGTGGAAACCTGTCATTATATAATAATAATATAATAACCCATTATTATAAATATATTATATTATATTATATCAATCTATTAATCCATCATTAACCCCTTATGGACGGAGGACGGTTCAGGACCGTCATCGGCATTTTTCCATTGCCGACCGCTGACGGTCCTGAACCGTCCTAACTTTAAGATTTACTTACCCGATCGCCGTAGGTTCCCCGCGGCGATCGGCGGTGCTCCCGTTGTGGGGAGACTGCCTGCAGCCCAGACAGTCTCACCATGGCAGATTAGGACCTCTCTGGCCATGTGATCGCTCAACAGGGCGACCACATGATCACAATAGGTGTCCATGTGTCTGCCTGCAGGGGGACTGTCTGTGCTGACAGGCAGTCTCCCTGCATGTGTAAAATCATGAAAAAAATAAAGTTAAAGTTAATAAAAAAATAATAATTATATATGTGTATATATATATATAAATGATATATAGACATATATTATACCTATATAATATATGTCTATATATCATAGATATATATATATATATATATATAATGTCATACTAAGTGTATTTTTATATTAATATGTACATATATTAATATAAAAATACACTTATAATTAAATTACACACGTATATATATAATATATATAATAACTATATATTGTATATATATATTATTATAAAATACAAATAAGTAATTTAAATTAAATTAAACATGTAAAAATAATAATAAAAATGTAAAAAAATTATATATCTATACGAAATTTTATTCTAACTGTATTTTGATATTAATATATATATTTATATCAAAATACACTTAGAATGAAATTGTGTATATATCTATGTATATATAAATAAATACAAAGAATACAAACTATTCATATGTCCATATACAAAATTACATAAATAATTATATAAATATACACGTAGACTTCAAATATATAAATATGCATATATATTTAAATTCTACGTGCGTATTTATGTAATATTTTTACATAATTAAGTTATTTTATTGATTGCAATTTAAGGGACCTGCCTGCCAACCCAGGCCGAAAGTCCAGAGAATTTAATTTGCTATCACTGTATTTTACCCTGTAACGTTCTACGACACCCTAAAACCTGTACATGGGGGGTACTGTTTTACTCGGGAGACTTCGCTGAACACAAATATTAGTGATTCAAAACTGTAAAACATATCACAGCGATGATATTGTCAGTGAAAGTGACTTTTTTTGCATTTTTCACACACAAACAGCACTTTTACTGATGATATAATTGTTGTGATACATTTTCCAGTTTTGAAACACTAATATTTGTGTTCAGCAAAGTCTCCTGAGTAGAACAGGACCCCCCATGTACAGGTTTTATAGCGTTTTTGAAAGTTACAGGGTCAAATATATGGGTCAAATATTTTTACATTGAAAATGGCCAGGTTGGTTACGTTGCCTTTGAGAGCGTATGGTAGCCCAGGAATGAGAATTACCCCCATGATGGCATACCATTTGCAAAAGAAGACAACCCAAGGTATTGCAAATGGGGTATGTCCAGTCTTTTTTTAGTAACCACTTAGTCACAAACACTGGCCAAAATTAGCGTTCAATTTAGTTTTTTACTTTTTTCACACACAAACAAATATGAACGCTTTGGCCAGTGTTTGCGACTAAGTAGCTACTAAAAAAGTCTGGACCTACCCCATATTGAATACCCTGGGTTGTCTACTTTAAAAAACTTTGTACATGTGGGGTGTTATTCAGCGATTTATGACAGATAATAGTGTTACAATGTCACTATTGATACATTTTAAAAATGTATGTTTTGAAACCGCAGTATCCTACTTGTACTTATAGCCCTAGAACATGCAAAAAAATAGCGAAAAGCATGTAAACACTGGGTATTTTTAAACTCAGGACAAAATTTTGAATCTATTTAGCAGTTTTTTTTCATTCGCTTTTGTAGATGAGTAAAAGATTTTTCACATAAAAGTCAAAAAACATGTATTTTTTTCAATTTTTCATCATATTTTTTCATTTTTAAAAAATTACATGAGATTATATAAATAATGGTATGTAAAGAAAGCCCCTTTTATCCTGAAAAAAACAATATATAATTTGTATGGGAACAGTAAATGAGAGAACGGAAAATTACAGCTAAACACAAACACCACAAAAGTGTAAAAAGATGCCTGGTCGCAAATGTACAACATCGCAAAAACAGTCCGGTCCTTAAGGGGTTAATCACTGAGCTGGGAGTGGAAACTCATACACACACTGCACTCATACACACACTCCACTCATACACACACACTGCACTCATACACACACACTGCACTCATACACACACTGCACTCATACACACACACTGCACTCATACACACACACTGCACTCATACACACACACACACTGCACTCATATACACACACATTGCACTCATATACACACATGCTGCATTCATACACACACGCTGCATTCATACACACACGCTGCATTCATACACACGCTGCACTCATACACACGCTGCACTCACACACACACACTGCATTCATTATATACACACAGTGAAAATAAATATTCAATTAGTATAATTTTTTTAGGATCTAATTTTATTTAGAAATTTACTAGTAGCTGCTGCATTTCCCACCCTAGTCTTATACTCAAGTCAATAAGTTTTCCCAGTTTTTGGGGGTAAAATTAGGGGCCTCGGCTTATATTCGGGTTGGCTTATACTCGAGTATATACGGTACATAGAATGTGATGGCAGATCAGAACCGATTGCCCAATCTAGTCTGCCCAATTTTCTAAATACTTTCATTAGTCACTGGTCTTATCTTGAGTCTAGGATAGCCTTATGCCTATCCCACGCATGCTTAAACTCATTTACAGTGTTAACCTCTACCACTTCAGCTGGAAGGCTATTCTATGCATCCACTACCCTCTCTGAAAAGTAATACTTCCTGAAATTATTTTTAAACCTTTGCCTCTCTAATTTAAGATTATGTCCTCTTGTTGTTGTAGTTTTGCTTTGAATATACTCCATTGACCACAACCATCTGTTGCCTGTCACTCAGTCACTGCCTTACCCATTCAACAACATTGGAATCCAAACTTAAAGATTGTAGTTTATTGATGATGCTGTTATGTGCAACAGTGTGAAAAACCTTACTGAAATCTAGGTAAGCAATGTCTACTGCACCACCCTGATCTATTATTTTAGTTACCCAATCAAAAAACAATTAATTTGGCACGATCTCCTTGAAGTAAACCCATGTTGTCTCTGATCTTGAAGTCCATGTGATTTTAGATGTTCAACAATCCTATCCTTTAACATGGTTTTTATCACTTTTCCCACTACTAGAGTAAGGTTTACTGGCCTATAGTTGCCCGACTCCTGCCTACTACCTTTCTTGTGAATTGGCACAGCATAATTTAATTTCCAAACTTTTGGGAGTATTCCTGCTCTTTTAATGTGTTGGGTGTATCCCATCAGGCCACATCAACTTATTTGTCTTTTTATTTATTGATATATATATATTGTCACGATTCGGGGAACCCAACACGCTAACGCACACACAGACACACACACAGAAAGTGTGCAGTACCGGACCTTAGAGTGGCCGGGCTAAGCACACACAGAATAGTCAGGACATAAGCCGAGTAAGGGGAACCAGAAAACAGAATAATGAGAAACAAGCCGAGGTCAAAGGGTAGGAGAAAGTCACAAAGTCAGTATAACAAGCCAGGGAGTACGTAACCAGAAAGCACACGTTCAGAATCAATACTCTAAAGCAAAGACCACAACAGGGCACTGAGAGACAGGAAAGGTAAGTATAAATATCCTTGCCTTAATTCTGATTGGATAACTTCCAATCAGAATTAACAAACACACGTGGGGGGTATCTATACCCCCCACTGTGATTGTTGTACTGTCGCTTTAACGCCGGGTCACGTGAGTGACCCCGGCGTACTGATATGGGTGCCGGCTCCCAGCGTTAGACATGCTGCCGCTGTGGGGAGGAGGAGGAGAAGACGCCAGCGGCGTGTCAAGAGGAGAGGACGCCGCTCGCCGACCGGTAAGAGGAGGGGAGTTGGAGATTTTGTCCATATCGGCTATTTATGCCACACTTTTGTGATTTGGATTTTCATTTGCTTCAAGTCAGAGTATCATGAATTAACCCCTGTTATGTCTTATTAAATAAGTGAATTATCACAAATGTCATAAATATTGTCTAACAAAGTGTGTGGATTTTCTCAGAAAACGACTTTTAGTCATTCTGACCTTAAAGTCTATGATGCTAAAAAATGGGATTTTGGAAGAATCATCGTACAATATTTAACTAGTGAATTGATGTGTTTAACCTGCATATTTCTTTTTCCGTTTGCAATTTTATAAATATTTTTTGTTTGTTTCTGTTAGCATGAGTAAGACACACAATGTGCAAACAATTGGTAGAATAATATCCTTTTTTATATAGTAATTCCAGGCAGAGTCTTTTCAAAACCATGATTAACCCCTTGACGCCGTTACGGCGTTCCATGCCGTCGCGCTTTAAATGGGCTTTGAAGCCGTTGCGGTGGCATGGAACGCCGTAACGACTTTCTGCCCCAGGAGCCAGGAGGTACTCACCTCCGCCGCGATCCTCTTCTGGAGGGCTGCCTGACAGCCCAGGCAGCCCTCCCACGGCAAATGAGGCCCCCGGGGGCCATGTGATCGCTCTCAAAGAGCGATCACATGGCCCCCTGTAGCTGGCTATGGATTTGCCAGCAGGGGGGCTGTCTGAAATATCAGACAGTCCCCCTGCTGGTAGGAAGAATAAAAAAAAAAATTAAACATGTGTAAAAATAAATTGAAAGTATTTTTTTTATATATATAATATGTATATATATATATATATATATATATATATATATATATATATAAAATATATATATACATATTATATATATGTAGCGTCATACAAAGTGTAGTTTAATACTAATATAAGTATATATATTAGTATTAAAATACACTTAGAATGACATTACATATATATAATATGTATATCTATTATATATATATATATATATATATATATATATATATATATATATATATATATAATAGATCTACATATATATATTATATATATATACGTATAATTAAAATAATAAATAAAATAATAAAATAAATAAATAAAATATTGAAACTAAATTTAATATAAATTATATATCCATATGTAATTTCATTCTAACTGTATTTTGTTATTAATATATATATATATTGGTAACAAATACACATAGAATGACATTCTATATATATATATCTATCTATATATAAAATACAAATAACCACAAATATATATATATATATATATATATAGATAAATACATATAATTACATAAAAGATTACATTAGTATACACGTAGAATTTAAATACATATATATGTATACCGGTATATATTAAAATTATACATGTATATTTAAGTAATCGTTTAACATAATTATGTGCCTGACAACACAGGGAGAAAGTGCAGAGAATTTAATTCGCAAGCACTATATTTGACCCTGTAACTCTCCAAGACACCATAAAACCTGTACATAGGGGTTACTGTTTTACTCGGGAGACTTCGTTGAACTCAAATATTAGTGTTTCAAACTGGTAAATTGTATTACAACGATGATATTTTAATTAAAAGTGACGTTTTTTGCATTTTTTACAAACGAACTGCACTTTTATGGACTATATTATTGTTGTAATATGTTTTACTGTTTTAAAAAACTAATATTTGTGTTTAGTGAAGTCTCCCAAGAATAACAGTACCCCCCATGTACAGGTTTTATGGTGTTTTGGAAAGTTAGAGAGTCACATATAAGGCTTGCATTTCATTTTTTTCACATTGAAATTTGCCAGATTAGTTATGTTGCCTTTGAGAGCGTATGGTAGCCCAGGAATGAGAATTACCCCCATGGTGGCATACCATTTGCAAAAGTAGACAACCCGAAGTATTGCAAGTGGGGTATGTCCAGTCTTTCTTAGTAGCCACTTAGTCACAAACACTGGCCAAATATTCATTTTTTGCTTTTTTCACACAAAAACAAATATGAACGCTAACTTCGGCCAGTGTTTGTGACTAAGTGGCTACTAAAAAAGACTAAACCCCACTTTTAATACCTTGGCTTGTCTACTTTTTCAAATGGGGGTAATGGGGGTAATTCACATTCCTGGGCTACCACACCGTCTCAAAGGTAACATTACTAATCTGGCAAATTTCAATTTGAAAATGGAACGTTCTATATTTGACCCTGTAACTTTCCAAAACACCATAAAACCTGTTAATGGGGGGTACTGTTGTACTCGTGAGACATCGCTGATTACAAATATGTGCATTTTCTTGCAGTAAAACCTAACAGTATTATGACATTCACAGCTAAAATGGCAGACAGAAATACAAATTTAAAAAAAAATCTTATTTTCTCACATTTTTTTAAATTTTATTCATAATAAATTATGTTCCATATATGAATAGTTATTGATAAATTAAAGCCCTGTCTCTCCTGAACAAAATGATATATAATAAGTGTGGGTGTACTTAATGTGACAGCGGTGAATTACGGCTGAACAGACATATAGTGCAAATTCCAGTTTTTGTTTACGTTTTCTTTTGATCAGAACGTGCACTATTGACTCTGTCCTGAAGGGGTTTAGTTTACAAGAGTGCAGACAGTTGTTTGATAGAATATTTAAGAAACAGCTTGGTTCGGTAGAGGATATTCACTGAAATTGTGCATTGTTGCAGTATGCCATACATATTGTCATAACAGAGGTTGCTGTAACATATTAACAAAAATTAACAATAACAGAAGAATAAGAAAGATTGCTGATATGCAATTAAATGATTGGTCTAGTTTTGAGTATAGTTTAATGAGCTTTGTCCCATGCCTAAACACCCTTTAAAAAGGCAACCAGGAGGTGCCGAAACGTTGGGGGTATTAGGGGCTCGTGTTTCTGCCATACTAGGCTTGTGAGAATTGTGGTAATTACCATATATACTCGAGTATAAGCCGAGTTTTTCAGCACATTTTTTGTGCTGAAAAACCCCAACTCGGCTTATACTCGAGTCAATAGTCTGTATTATGGCAATTTGCATTGTCATAATACAGACTGGGGGAGAGGGGGGCTGGCAGAGCTGTAACTTACACTGGGAGCTGACCGAGGTGCTGAACGGACGGTGCGGAGGAGGAGGGAGCTGACAGGAGCTGCAGGACAGGTAAGTTACAGCTCTGCCAGCCCCCCTCTCCCACCCACTGAACTGCCAATGCCACTGGACCACCAGGGAAGGAGAGCCCCCCTCCCTGCCATGTATCAAGCAGGGAGGGGGACGAAAAAAAATTAGTAATAATTTAGTAATATTATTAGTAATAATAATTTAGTAATATTATTAGTAATAATAAAAAAATAATAATTAAATAATAAATAATAATACAAAAATAATAATAATTAAATTACATAAATAAAAAAGAATAATAATAAAAAAAAAAAAAAAAATTGCCCACCCCCCTCCAAGGCTCTGCAACACACACACACACACACCACTCATACACACACACTGCATTCATACACACACACTGCACTCATACACACACTGCACTCATACACACGCTGCATTCATACACACGCTGCACTCATACACACGCTGCACTCATACACACACTGCATTCATTATACACACACTAGCACACATTATACACAGTAGCTGCTGCATTTCTCACACTAGTCTTATACTCAAGTCAATAAGTTTTCCCAGTTTTTTTGGGTAAAATTAGGGGCCTCGGCTTATATTCGGGTCGGCTTATACTCGAGTATATACGGTAATACGGTTTGCTTTCTTTTGCATTTATATTGTCACTTTGTATTTTGCTTTATGCTTGTTGTACCGTATATTGGTCTGATTTAAGTATTTGCATAACTCTATATAGTGATTCTAGTGTGCACTCTCTTTTTGTTTTATAAGACATATGTTCACACACTCTGATATCCCTAATGGTATCTAATATCCCAGTCACGTTGTGTAGTTTGTTCCAATATGTGACTATGGTTTTCTTGATCTCGAGAAATACAAAGCATAGCAATTGTTTCTGGAGTTTGGCCATGTATGGTGGGAACACATGAAGTAATGTCATTTGTGAATTAGGGGTTATTTGGATCACTGTCAAGGTATGTACCATACCAAAGACCTTACTCCATAAGGGCATAAGATGTGGACAGCTCCACCACACATGCAGCATAGTTCCCCTCTCTCCGCATGCCCTCCAGTACAAGCCTCTCGTCTTTTGTCCAAGGTGGTGTAATCTTGCAGGCACCATGTACCATCTTGCTATAATACATGTAATATCTGTAGCACTGTTGCCAGCACTTTATTTCTACAAGGATCAAGATATACACTGGGGAAGTGTCACCCCACAAATTGACACTAGGTGCATAACATTAGAGCCAAGGACCTAGAGGCTTTAAATAAGGTGAGCATCCATTTTTTTAAAATGATATCCATATTGATACCGGAGAAACTGACGGAAGCCAAGCACAGAGAGATGGACACAGGTTTCTTCAGGAAGGAAGAGATCTTTATTCGATTCACCGACCGCGACTCAGAGGGACTAATGTCACCAAAAACAGCTAAAATCTGAGCCCTGATCGTACAGTGTAGGCACCTTATATAGACATATAGCTCCTCCTATAATCGGTTCAACCTACATGTACTCTAACCCAATCAACAGAATAGAGACTAAATTCCTGTTTGACCACATGGCTTGCCCAGCACAATGGAGGAGGGGAATACTCGTATATCCTGTATTCCTGCACTTGCTCCTTACACTACTGATTGTATCGTTGCCACGTGCAACCAACCGACCGATACATCAGCATATGCACGTGCACATACCACGTGGCAATCTCGGCCTACTAAATTTATTTTTACCGAGATTCCACCACAATATTAGATATAAAACTATGTCAGACATACTGCCCTATTGTGGTATTCCTGTGTTTTCTCTGAATGACAGGTCTCCAGATAGAAGAGAGGTGGGGTGCTA
The DNA here is from genome assembly GCF_036172605.1 of Pelobates fuscus. Taxonomy (NCBI): domain Eukaryota; kingdom Metazoa; phylum Chordata; class Amphibia; order Anura; family Pelobatidae; genus Pelobates; species Pelobates fuscus. The sequence goes on from NC_086318.1 coordinate 367,978,840, forward strand.
CCTGGAAAGGCACAAATATGCATTAAGTGAGACTACATCTTGTGGCTCAATTACATGTGAGTGTGTTTACATCCCATTATTCATTATTACCAAGGACTGTTACCATTTGCATTATTTGATGTTTTCGCAGTTTTTATCTTTTATATGCTGCTGTTTTAACATAGCTATTGTACTGCATAATATAAGGGGGTAATATTCTCCTTCCCAAACAGTGAGGTAGGGAACTAGACTCTTGGAGAATGTTTTATAGTAAAGGGCAAAAAAGCTGTCCAGGTCTGGAATTTTCAAAGTAGGTTGTTTTACAAACAATCTCTTCCTCTGTAATATGTCCCTCTAGTTCAGGGCTGCCTAACAGGTAGCTCCCCAGATGTTTCGGAACTACAACTCCCATGATGCTTTGCATGCCTTTAGAATTCATTTAGAATGACAAAGCATCATGATAGTTGTGTGTGAGTGTTTGACTGTCAGTGTGTGTCTGTCAGTGAGTATCTGCCTGTGTGTGTGTGTGTGTGTGTGTGTATGTATGTCAGTGAGTGAATGTCTGTGTGTGTATCTGTCAGTGAGCGAGTGTATGTCCATCAGTGAGTGTCTGTCTGTGTGTGTATGTCAGTGAGTGAGTGTTTGTCTGTCAGTGAGTGTCTGTGTGTGTGTGTGTCAGTGAGTGAATGTCTGTCAGTGAGAGTCTGTGTGTGTGTGTGTCTCAGTGAGTGATTGTATGTTTTTCAGTGAGTGTCTGTGTGTGTGTGTGTGTCAGTGAGTGTGTGTCGTTAGTGAGTGTGTGTGTCTGCCAATGCATGTCTGTCAGTGAGTGACATGAGGGGGCGGCAAAATGGATCTTTGCCTAGGGCAGCAAATATCCTTGCACCGGCCCTGTTTGGTTTGCTGCTAAAATTTCAGTATTGCCTATGTTTGATATTGCTTTGAGTTTAGTATAATAACCATACAAACATTTTAAACGTAATTGTGTATGAATATTGTTTTCAATTTTTTTTAACTTAATTGAGTCTGACTTTTCTTTTCAGCCAGTGTGTGTGCTTGATCTTTTGTGTATTTGTTAATGAGAGTCTATTTGTGTACATTTATATATGTATATCCTGCTCTTTGCATATGAGATTACTATTATGTAAGGTTAATATAACACTTTATATTAATCAGATTTGGTGTTCTAATGTGATTCATATGATGACCTTCTTCGATAGACTTTCCATCAGTCTCCAGTCCTTTAAAAAAAATCATAAAAAACTCACTTCTTCAGGAAAGCATATAAACTAAACTGCTAACAGCTTCCCCTTCCTGTACCCTGATTCCTCTCCTGCAACTGTGCAAAAAATAAAACCCAAAAAACAAGCCCTCGGTGAATACTATTGTAGCAATCTTAGTTTTCTACTCTAGCGTTACCTTTTCTGTCACTATACCCCACTCCCTCTAGCATGTAAGCTCACTGAGGCCCTCTGTCCCTGTGCCTCCATCTTGTCTAGTTTTACCTACGTGTTTGTCCACCCATTGTACAGCGCTGCAGAACCTGGCACTTTATAAATAATAATAGAACATTTTATGGTGGGACATTGGGCAAATTTGGGGAGGGGACATTGGGTGAAGGTTGAGGTGGGCAATAGAAGGAGCTATGGTGGGACTTACATTAAAATATAGGAGGGAGGTTATCAAATTTTAAGGTCCTGCTCATTTGTCACCTAGCAACATCCCTGCCATAGAGTTTAGCTGGTGGCACACTGCCACTCACTCTATGTAGGCATGCATGGCTGGTCACCAGGGCCGGCGCGTCCATAAGGCGGCACAGGCGGCCGGCCGCCTTAGGGCGCACGGGCTCTGGGGGCGCAAGATTTCAGTGACCGGCAGGAGGGAAAGCTCTCCCTCCTGCCGGGCCACAATCTCGGCCCCCGGTGCGGCGTGCGGCTGTGCTGTAATCAGGCGCGGCGAGGGAGCTCTAACCTCTCTGCTCTGCTCCCTCGCGCGCTGTCTGCTGATACCGCGGGAGCCGGAATATGACGTCATATTCCGGCTCCCGCGGTATCAGCAGACAGCGCGCAAGGGAGCAGAGCAGCGAAGTTAGAGCTCCCTCGCCGCCCCTGATCTCAGCACAGACGCACGCCGCCCAGCAGCCCCACTGGACCCCAGGGAAGGATTCAACATCCACACCAGCTCTCCAGGTAGGGAGGCTAGGTGGAAAATGTTTATTTATAAAATAATTAGTGAGTGTATGTGTGTGAGTGTATGTGTCTGTGTGTGTGTGTGTGTGTGTGTGTGTGAGTGTATGTGTCTGTGTCTGTGTGAGTGTATGTGTCTGTGTGTGTGTGTGTGAGTGTATGTGTCTGTGTATGTGTGTGAGTGTGTGATTGTCTGTGTCTGTGTGTGTGTGTGAGTGTATGTGTCTGTGTGTGTGTGAGTGTATGTGTCTGTGTGTGAGTGTGTGTGTCTGTGTGTGAGTGTGTGTGTCTGTGAGTGACACAGTGTGCGTCTGTGAGTGACACAGTGTGCGTCTGTGAGTGACAGAGTGTGCGTCTGTGAGTGACAGAGTGTGCGTCTGTGAGTGACAGAGTGTGCGTCTGTGAGTGACAGAGTGTGCGTCTGTGAGTGACAGAGGGTGCGTCTGTGAGTGACAGAGGGTGCGTCTGTGAGTGACAGAGGGTGCGTCTGTGAGTGACAGAGGGTGCGTCTGTGAGTGACAGAGCGTGCGTCTGAGAGTGACAGCGTGTGCGTCTGTGAGTGACAGAGTGTGTGCGTCTGTGAGTGACAGAGTGTGTGCGTCTGTGAGTGACAGAGTGTGCGCGTCTGTGAGTGACAGAGTGTGTGCGTCTGTGAGTGACAGAGTGTGCGTCTGTGAGTGACAGTGTGTGTCTGTGAGTGACAGCGTATGTCTGTGAGTGACAGCGTGTGTGTGTGAGTGATTGCGTCTGTGTGTGTGCATGTGAGTGTATGAGTGTGTCTGTCAGTGGATGATGAGTGTGTTTGTCAGTGTATGAGTGTGTGTCTGTCAAATCAGTGAGAGTATGTTTGTCATTGAGTCTTTGTGTGACTATCAGTGTTTCTGTCAATGAGTCTGTGTCTGTCAGTGACGTCTGTATGTTTGTTATTGAGTGTGTTACTTTCAGTGTGTACAGAGTGTAGCGGAGCCAGACTGACAGGAGGTGCTCACAGAGAGAGCACTCCCTGTCAGTTCGGCCGGGTACAGAAAACTGAAGCTACTGTACCGCGCTCCGCTCCGCTCCGCTCCACTCTGTACACACTGACACACCAGGAAGGGGAGTGTGACCACTAAAGGGGTGTGGGGTGCACCAAGGGACAGGGAGGGAATGGGAGAGAAACATCAAGAGACAGGGAAAAGAGGGGGGAGGTGAGAAGAACACTAAGGGACAGGGAAGGGACCACTAATGGTCGGGGAGGGGAAAGGGGCTGGTTAAGAGGCACATAGGTGAAGATTTTTTGGGGGGGGGGCGGAAAAATGCATCTTCATCTGTGCAGTGTTAATTTTGGCGGCAAATTTCAATTTAGTTTTAGTCATAGTGTTCTGACTAAAAAGCCATTTTAATTTTAGTAGTATTTAAGTCATCTGAATTGTATTCGTTTTAGTCTAGATGTAGTCGACTTAATCTAAAAAAAAAATGTGTCTACTAAAATTTGGCTAAAATTGTTAGTTGACAAAATGAACACTGGTTCCAGCACTTGATAGGTTAAATTCAAATTTGAAATAAACAACCAAAGAATCCTCTTTCCAGTATTCCAGCACTTAAGGAGTTAAGTACCATATCAATAATCTCTACAAGCAAAAACGGCTTAAATATAGCTGGATAAAAGCCACCACCATAAACCTCTAAAAGATATTGTTGTGGACCAACCAAGTGTTTGATGATTTGAATATCTGCCCCATACCAAATTATTTATATTTAATGCGTGCACGCTCCTAAAGTAAATTCACACCGGACACAAGTTTCTGGTTGATGAAAGAACTTCAGGAATGTTTATTCAGGGGGCCGGCATGCCCCTTATAAAGCAAGAATACATCATATGCAAAACTATAGATAACAGAGAAAATACATCAATAATTGGTTAGGCGTTAAGTGTTTTATCTAATGCACATTCTACAAGGCGTGATGTCACTGTCATCACGGGATTTTACTCCGGATTCCAGCGCCATCTTGTTACACAAGGTAGTTAGTCGATGGGAGGGGTTGCCTCTAGTAGCCATTTTGAGTAAATATTGAATATGAGTATGAGTAATTAGGCATTTTACTAATTCTAATTTGTGTCCATAACAAGATATGTTCACCTTATCTGGGGGCTCACTCTCAGCCCCTCATATAGAAAAGTATATGTAGTGTTTTTTTTCTGCTTCGGGGTTTCCTATTGAAAAATAAAAATCCAATTTGATGAAGTGAGCCCGGCACACACACCCTTAAGTGCCGACTCTCACCTGCTAACGGAAATATAACCCACCCCAGGTTATTTTAGAGGCTGGGGAGGAATTAGAGAGGTTAGGAAACAGGTTTGAGGAATTTGAGGCGCTGAATGTTTCCGATACAGATACACTGATTCAATGAATCTCTGTGAGGAGATGCTGACTGGCACAGCGTTTTGCTGTTCATGCAGAATAGCTTCCCAATAATTTCCTATGGACAAAGATCATCAAGAAGCATAAAAAAAAGTCATGAAGGCTGTGCCAGGTGGGCCAGGCGCGGCAAGACCAGAGTGGCATGGGAGAAAAGGTGAGTAAAATATGTTTTTATTTTCCACAGAGAGGGGGCCGTTTACCTAAACAGCCACTTTAGCAGGAATGCATGTTTCCCTTGTCCTTCATTAAAGGACCACTCTAGTGCCAGGAAAGCATACTCCTCCTGCTCTCCTCCTCCGATCCTCCTCTTCTCCTCCCCGTCAAGAGCTGCGCGCGCATTCAGCCGGTCACATAGGAAAGCATTCATAATGCTTTCCTATGGACGCTGGCGTGCTCTCACTGTGAAAATCACAGTGAGAAGCACGCAAGCGCCTCTAGCGGCTGTCAATGAGACAGCCACTAGAGGACATAGGGGGAAGGCTTAACCCATTCATAAACATAGCAGTTTCTCTGAAACTGCTATGTTTATGAAAAAATGGGTTAACCCTAGAAGGACCTGGCACCCAGACCACTTCATTAAGCTGAAGTGATCTGGGTGCCTAGAGTGGTCCTTTAACAACCCGTCCATAGCTTCTGCTGATTTATACTTGTTCAAACGTGACCTAATTGGAGCACTAAGGAACACTAAGAAAGCTCTCTCTATTGGTGCTTGCAACACCCAACATTAAAGCAGAAGGGTCCTGAGAGAGTGTGCCTGCCGCATGCTCCACCACTTCCATGTCCAATGGCAATATCACTTTACAAGCAATAATCTGCTATTTCTGTTCACATATGGGTAGGCAAGTTCAGCCTGTTGATCTGTATGTATCTATTCAAACATATTCCTCTCACTTTCTTTCTCTCTAGCAGAAACTGAACATTACATTCAGAAAAGTGGTTGAATTAGCACATGGGTGTCCATGTGAGCAGTAACGCCGCGCCAAGGCTTCAACCCTTGTTACTGTACATTCACACACCTTTCACATCTCTTTTCACTCACTGAATCACACACCTTTCATTTCTCAGTCATAACCAATACAAGATGCACACACAAACTCTTACACAACCATCAATTTCTGTCTCTCTCTAGCAGAAGCAGGACATTACAGTGAGAAAAATGGTTGAATTAGCACATGGGTGTACATGTGAGCAGTAACGCCGCACCAAGGCTTCAACCGCTGTTACTGAACATTCACACACCTTTCGCATCTCTTTTCACTCACAGAATCACACACCATTTATTCCAAATTCATCAACAATGCAACACATACACACAAACACACTTTCATCAATCCATCCACCCTCCAGGCATCAATTCATCCATCCATCTACCCCCTCTCACACATATCTCTTCACTCACTTAATCACCTATAATTATTTTTTCTTTAAATTAGTGGAACTAATGTAGAGAGGACTGCGGTGCAAGAAATTGTTTTGGACAGGTGACAAAAAAAAATATTGCACCACAGTCCACTTTACATTAGGGGGGCCTTCCCCCAGCACAAGGGTGGCCAAAAGGTAGATTCCCATCTGCCATGCATCTCCCACAGCTACAATTTGACCATCCATGCTGGGTTTACTTTGTGGAAATTTTTTGTGTGTTTGAATGTACGCTTATTTTTTGTATGGAGTGTGTGTAAAGTGTTTGAGCATTTGAATGCAGTTGTGTATTTGTATATATTATTGCCTCTTGGAAGCAATGGCATACTTGTGTGTAGTGTGTTTGAATACAGGGGTGTGGGTGAGGTATTTGTGTTTGAATGATGGGGTATGTTTGTGTGTAGATTTGGTGTTTGAATGTAAAGGTGTGTTTGTAGACAATGTTGGTGTTTTAATACAGGGATATGTTTGCATGTAGTGTTGGTGTTTGATTGCAGGGGTGTGTTTGTATGTAGTGTTGATGTTTGGATTTGAATGTTTGATATATGCACACATACTAAAGCACAGATACACATACACACTGACACGTACATATACACATACACATTGAAACACATATGCACTCATATACCATCACTGATACACACACACTGACACACACACAAATACAGCCACACACAGATAAACAAACATACTGGCACACCCACACAGACAGGGCCGACCTTATTTTATAAGTCCCAATCCCCCTCCTACAGTGTGTATCAGAATACAGAAGAAATATTGAATTGTATTATGTGTGTGTCAATGTGTTTGAATGCAGGGGCATATGTATGTCTAGAGTTTTTGTGTGTGAATGTAGAGACTAGTGTGTGAAGGGTTAATGTACTTAAAAGGGTGTGTGTGTGTGGATGCAGGGGTGTTTTTTATGGTGTGGAACTTTCTGTATGAACTAAGTGGCAAATTTGTACCCCTCATGGTCTGTAGCCCATTCCAAACTCCAATAGTTAGTAGCCCATTAATGTCCATCAATGTCCCATAGGGAGTAGCCCTTTCTTCTCCCCTACTTGTTATTGGTAGAAGCCTATTCTTTGCTCTTGGTAGTTAGTAACGCATTTCTCCTCCCTTATAGTTGATAGCCTATGCCCCCCTCTCCCCTCCCTCATAGTTAATAGCTAATTCAAAGCTTCTCCCTCCAAATAGCTGGAACCCATTCTCCTCACACCCATTAGTAGTATCCCTTTCTCTCCAGCATAGATAATATCCACATTCTATCCCCCATAAATAGTACTCCATTCTCCTCCTCTCCCCCATAAATATTACCCCAACCCCCCAAAGGTAGTATCCTATCCTCTCCCCTATAAGTAGTATCCTATCCTGTCCCCCATAGGCAGTATCCCATCCTCTCCCCCATAGGTAGTATCTCACCGTCTCCCCTGTAGGTAGTATCCCACCGTCTCCCCCGTAGGTAGTATCCCACCGTCTCCCCCGTAGGTAGTATCCCACCGTCTCCCCCGTAGGTAGTATCCCACCGTCTACCCCGTAGGTAGTATCCCACCGTCTACCCCGTAGGTAGTATCCCACCGTCTCCCCCGTAGGTAGTATCCCACCGTCTCCCCCGTAGGTAGTATCCCACCGTCTCCCCCGTAGGTAGTATCCCACCGTCTCCCCCGTAGGTAGTATCCCACCGTCTCCCCCGTAGGTAGTATCCCACCGTCTCCCCCGTAGGTAGTATCCCACCATCTCCCCCGGTAGGTAGTATCCCACCGTCTCCCCCGTAGGTAGTATCCCACCGTCTGCCCCGTAGGTAGTATCCCACCGTCTCCACCGTAGGTAGTATCCCACCGTCTCCCCCGTAGGTAGTATCCCACCGTCTCCCCCGTAGGTAGTATCCCACCCTCTCCCCCGTAGGTAGTATCCCACCCTCTCCCCCTTAGGTAGTATCCCACCCTCTCCCCCGTAGGTAGTACACCAGTCTCTTCACCAGAGGAATTACAGCTTTCTACTCTAATCACACCTATAGATAGTCATTGATTCTCCTCCTTTCTCCCACCCTACCAGCCATTGAGGATGAAGCTATCCCCTGTACCTGCTTGAGAGCCTCCTGAAGTTTGTGCAGTCCTTCTTAGGGCAACTCTGCGCGGCTCGAGCTGCCGTTTGTCTGATGACATCAATTCAGTCTGCCACATGGAGCTGCCCTGATCAGGTACCGCAACCATTTCCCCGGCACAGGCTCTGCTCCTGGAACCTCTGCCGGCTTCATTTCAGCCCCAAGAGCTGTGTCAGACGCTGGAGTGTTAATTTTTCCATGGCGCCATGTGTGGCCACACAGCTCGAACACCCCAAAGACCAGCCATGCACACAGATACACACGTTGGCACACACACACACACACACTGGTATACATTGATACACATATATCAATACTATAGTTGTAATTTACATATCTGTCGTCTTCATTATCCCGCACGGTATGTAAGCTGGGTGAAGTTAATAATTTCCTCCCAGCGCTGGATGCCGACATTAAAGGGGCCGGGTCACGCTGCTAAATGGGTGGACTACCCGATGGACCCCCAAACCCTGCAGGCAGTGGTGCAGCCACACCAGCTACAGTGGCGGTAATTTTGCCACTTATTTAAACCCATGTCTGGGTTATCTTTAATTTAAAAGTTACTGGCTGGGTTATTGGAAATGTCACGCTTTTCATTTGTTTAAGAGCAGGGGCTTTCCACGAATCATATTAGCCCATTACTTCCAAATGGACTGAGGGGCAAGACAGGCATTACATATTTACTAGACCTGGGCATCCCTAGTAGTGTAAATTTTAGATGGATTTGGCATACTACAGAGCACCTTACTATTAAGGAAAAGTATTTCCACTGGCACATAGTGCTGGTGGCGAAGAACTCCTGGTAGTTTAATTATTCGAATAGGCACCTACTTACAGGGCCAGACTAGGACAATAATTCGGCCCTAGCATTTTAAGGCAGAGCAGCTCAATAGGAGTCATCATTGGCACGTACTGACCCCAAAGTGAGCATGTCAGGACATTTCCCCTACAGGGCAGCCCATTTGCAGGGCCCTAATAATGAGGACTCACTTGGGCAAAAATTTCCTGTGTTTGACACAGTGAAAGCTATTCTAATGATACATGTCTTTTGTGTTTGCTGGTGACTTGTCTCTGGTTTCCCCATGAGTGGGGCACAAACCAGAAATCATAAGAGTGACAGTGTTAAAACAGGGTAGAGTGTGTGTGTATTTGTATGTGTATACAGAAGAGACTACATGTGATGTTGTATCCATATGGAGGTTGCTTATGGTGTTAATGTGTGTTGGGTAGGCTGCATATGGTGCAATGTGCATGTGGGATTGTGTGTATGTCTGTGTGGATGGGGCTGTTCGCAGTCTAGTGTGTGTCTGGATAGTGCAGCAGTGTGTGCCGGTTGCGTGGGGAATAGGGTTGTAGTGTATTTGTAGATAGGGATTATACAGAATGTGTAGAGGGGGTAGGGAATGTAATGTGTATGTGTATGTGTGTGTGTGTGTAGAGGGACTCTAGTATATGGGAGGATATGGGCTATACTATGTCTGTGGTGGATAGGGGGTGCACTGTGTGGGAGTAAGGGACTTTGTTGTATAGGGTAAGGCTGCACTATGAGAGGTAAGGAGTAGTAAAGGGGTGTACAGTAAGGGTTATGGGTGCTGCACTGTGTAGGGTAAGGGGTTGCACTGTGGGGTTGTAAGGGACTGAGGGCTGCACTGCGGGTATAATGGGCTTTATTGTGTGGGTAAGGGGCTAAACAGTTGGTTGGTAAAGGGCTTTATAGTGGGGAGGGGTAGGGGATTGCACTCAGGGGCTAAGGGGCTACACAGTGAGTGGGTAAAATCCTGTATTGTGAGGGGCTACTGTGAGGAGTAAGACTGCTCTGTGGGGGTGGTAAGTGGCTGCATTGTGGGTGATAAGGGGCTGTACAGTGGGGGGAATGGAGACTGTACTGTGAGGGATAAGGGCCTGCAAAGTGGGGTGATAAAGGGTTGTATAGTAGTGGGAAAGGGGCTGCACTGTGGTGTTTAGGGGCTGTACTGTGGAGAGGTGCTTAAAATATTAGCATACAGTAGTAATTCATTATATTAATTTGTTACGATCCCCTCTCTTTGACTTACCTTGGGCCAGGGATGGGAATAATGATCCCCAGTGGTCCTCTTGGGCGCACTGCACCAGCAGCGGTGCTCTTTCGTTGCTTTGGTAACCCACAGATATGCTCTGATCACTTCAGGGAGCATTTCACTGCATGCTCCCCTGCAGTACAGAGGCTTGATCTCCCTGACTACTGTGGAACCCTTTCTTTGCCGACCGCGCAACTTTCTCCTTGCACTCCGACGTGGAGGGGTCGGCAGGGAGAGGATGTGATCTCCCTGGTCGGCCCCAGTTCATGGCCACTGTGACCCATCAGCATTTGCCCTGTTTTCCTGATGGCCAGTCCGGGCCTGCCTACTTACTGAAGTTTAGGGAAACTGAGACTGTGCAAAAACTATTTTTTTTTAATTCTAAAAATTAGAATGAAAAGAAATGTGGGGCATTTTAAATTAACGTTGACCTAGTATTAAAAAAAGCAGTGCGGCAGCTAGCTTTGTGCAGCTTCTTTCCATCACAGTCAGTTTGTAAGAAAAAATGCAAAATCAAATAAAAAGTCACAGCAGCCAGTTACTTTCACTATTTGCTGCTAAAACCAAATTAAATGAAATCTCACTCACAGCAGTTTACTTCACTGCTGATTGTGAATGAAAAAAAATGACACAACCAGTTAATTCACTGCGTGTGCAAAAAATAAAACCTAATACTGACAGAGCAGTTACATCACTGCCTGTATAGTTAAAAGAAAAGAAAAGAAAAACACTGACAGAGCAGTTACCCCACTGCCTGTATAGTTAAAAGAAAAGAAAAGAAAAACACTGACAGAGCAGTTACCCCACTGCCTGTACAGACAAACAAAATCCAAATCTCACTGACACAGCCAGTTACTTCACTGACTGCACAAATCATAGTTTAAAAGAAAGTAAACACTGACTGTGATATTGATGTTACAGCACTATCGCTTTCTAGGTAAACGAAAGGTGACTGGAGTACAACTAAAACGCTGGGCAGGTCTACCCTCATCCCTTTCAGCTTGGAGCTCTCTACCCACAGCCCAGGAGACAACGTAACGCCGTAACTTTACCTTTTCTTCACGGTCCCTCGTTGTCAGGGAAAGAGATGTTCAAGAAAATTCACAATGCTGCAGTAGGCTAGGAGAGGGTGTTAAAAGAAAATCCAAGAAACAACTGCCGCTGCTCTGGTGGAATAGATGGAGTAAATGCTTCGTATCGAGATGTTAGGGTCTCCTGTATTACTCGTGATATTAAGCTCTCCAGTGGTGGCTATAAAGAGAAGACATAAGAAGTTACTGTACTATTTACACATTGTACAACAACACATCCAATAAGAGTTACCATTCCTAGAAAGCAGTATAAGAACACCAGTATGGATGTAAAACATGGCGGAGTGAGATTGCAGAATGCCAAAAGCTATATGGATAAACTGGTGTAATTTTCCTATTATCACAGTGTTCTAGCCATAGTGCCAATGAACAAAAGGAAGAATTAAAGGCTAGATTGCTTCAAGAAACACTATAGTGTTAGGAATGCAAAACTGTTTTCCTAACACTACAGTCTCCCTATGCTTCCACTGCACCCAGGCCATGAGCACTTTCCAGCGCTAGGGTCCCTGGGTGCTGGATCAGGGTCCTCTTTCTTCGACCTCAGTGTGATCTGGAAACCTAATGTGGATTAACAGTGAGCACCACCCCAGCATTAGGCCTTCCACACCGTGCTTTCCTATGAGGTTTTTCAAGATAGTTGGGTACAAAGGGACAGGCACAGCTGTTTGGTTAGGGACAGCGGTGTATGGATATGGCTGGAGTGGACACTTTAGAGCTTGCAGTGCTGCCAAGTTTAGATATTGTTTCCAATTACCCCATAATACTCAGATATACATAGTCCCAATCACAACCAGTAATCCACGGTCACACCATATTAGCCCTTTGATCGTCCCTCTTATCTTTTCATAAACTAGTCACTCATTTTGTTACATTGATTTTTCTGGTCTCTGTTTGAAGTTTCCGTATACTTACTGTTCTTAGCACAAAGGGGGGATCTAGCCTGCCAGCCTCCAGCTCATCCCAGTCAATGGACTGGAAGAAAGGATGGAATCGGATGCTGCTAGCTGCCCCCAAGCGCTGAGATGGATTTTTGCACAGGAGCTGCAAATGGAAGAGTAGAATGTCAACAATAAAACTGCCACTGCCTTTGTTTATTTACTAAAACACATGCAAACACAATATAGATATCTGTAAATCTGTATGCAGTATCACAAGGTTAAAGGGACATTCTAAGAATCAAAGGTGCAAGATTATTACTAGTACACTCGCTTTTATCTCCACTCGACTTCATATGTTGAATGCAGTGTTTAAGGTTCTCCTGCTCTCAATAGGAGACACTACCTAACCCAGCATCAGTTCCCGATTCTCTCTAGTTTTAGTCATTTTATCACTGTGTTCTTGATTGTTTAGTTGTGTATATATTTCATTTCCTGAAATCCCCTCCTTAAATATTATCCTGTCTTATACGACTTTAAGGAATCTTCCCAGCTATGGACTGCTGGTATGAGCTATAAGCATTTGACTGAATTAATATATCTTTTTTTCGATATTACCATATATAGACACCATTGTCATTTATGGCCATTCCGTGTCACTCTTTGTTAATAGTTTTCTATAAATATATGTTCTCTTTTTTTTTTAGCTGTGCAAAGAGTAAGATTTTCATAGAATTGTTATCTTTTTCATTAATCTAGACTGCCGGTTCATACACACCGAAATCACGAGATCTTTGACCTGTTTTCTTTGACACTCAGGGTGGTCTGTGGTGTCATGAAGCATTGTTTGGGCAGCATTTGGATTTTTTGGAAATGCTCTCTTGGCCAGTTTATGAAGGATTAGACCATAGGCCCACCAATCTACTGCAGCATTGTATTTTCTTCCTTTCCGCATCTGCCAACATAATTTCAGAAATGATTAGTCAAGTGTTTCCTTACAGGAAAGAAGGTATTACTGTCAATTATAATGCTGTTCTCATCGTCTGCCTATTAAAATAGGCAACTTATAAAAAATATATATTTCACTACAAATGTGCAATGATTCGGAGCAATATGACTGGTTGGGACAGTATAGACAATCACTGAAGGTGTTTTTCAATTTTAAAGAATTGTCTTTAAAGTTTGCAGGACCTAGCCAAGCACTATTGCCATTAGCCATAATAAATAAAGATGTTAACCCATGCTCATTATAATATCAACCATAATACCTTATTACAAAGGAGAATAACATGAGCATTGATAGAAATGTTGAATTCTAGTTCTTCATCTTCATAGCTATAAAGATCTGTTTAGCTACAGAGTGATTGTTGCTCTTGGTGAGGTGTAATATGATCAAGTCATGTAGCCTCAAACCCAAACAGTAGCCATGGTCAATCCTACCTCTGGAGCCATATAATCTACAGTGCCTGCGTAACCCTTTGCTTTCCTCTTGCCGTGCATCTCCAGCGCCAGACCAAAGTCGCCTATCCTGATGTGACCCACTTCATCCAGCATTATGTTCCTTGGCTTTATGTCTCTGTAGAGAGAAATATCATAAGATTTATAGTTTATTGAAGATCTGTCATGAAACAGGTCGTTTACATGGCTTACCAATAGTAAAATACTGGAAGTATGTACAAATCTATTTATGAGCTATAGCCAATCAATGAAATAATGCCCCATCAATTCACAGAGAAATGAAACAGGCTGCTTATACCTGAATTTAGGAGACAATTTAAAAAAGGATTTTGTAATTAAGTTTTAATTAATGCAGTTTTCTACATTTCTCTTAATCAGGTGGACTAGAAATGACCATTCTGCTTCTTTCTTTCTTATCCTGCCCTTCCTTTTTTCTGCTCTGCCCAACACGAGTACATGTTTTTCTCAAACGTAAGTAAAAAGCCTCTTCTTAGTGTTAAGTTGAAACGGTTTGTAAAATGCCCTCTTACAGGTGAAGTGTGAGAGCAAAAAATCTTAACTCACCTGAGAGAAAGGTAAAAATGTAGCTAAACAATATGGATAAAAAAAGGACCGCACAGTGTAGAGAGAGCAAGCTTATCAATATATCGCTTAACGAAGATGTGTTTACCGATGCACAATGTCGTGTTGGTGGAGATATTGGAGTCCACACGCAATCTCCGCAGCGAGGAATCTGATAAACAAGAATTCAAATATTAATCAACAAAGTATTTAATATAAAATGAACTTACTTCTTAAAATGAGATATTCCTAAATGAGCTGACCTAGGGAAAATCCACTGTAATAATTTATATATATATATAAAATCAGAGCTCTCTCCTGCCTACATTATTCACTTTTCTTACTGTCACATATACTTTTTCTAGTATTATTGGTGTGAATACTTTTTATTATCAAATATGTTTCTATTGCAAACTTCAATAATATTTCTCTGTATAACACGTGTATACCTTGTTAGGACATCTATACCATACATAGCAGGTATCTTCTTATCCCTTTTATTGACTAGCTTCCTTTATATTTGCTATTACTCATTGTGGCAATTTTCCATCCATTTACATAGCTCTTCCATGTTCGGTTGTATGCAAAATGTATTGTGCTTATCCGTTGTTCATATTGTTGCCTAGTATTATGTGTAAAATCAGTATTATATGTTATGAGTCTATTTAGCACCAGTTGCAGTAGGTTTTTATCTATTTTGAGCTCCTCGTATATCTACATCTTTGATCTGCCTCTAATTACAGTTTTTTTCTTCACCAGCTTGTCTTTCTCACTCTGTATTGTCTATCACTGTATGAACTCACACCGGCATACTTGCTCTAATTTCACATGTTGATCACTGGTTGCATGCAGCACACACTGTGATTTCACTGTTTACCCTTAGACACTTCAATCACACGCAGCCACAGTCCTCTATCTCCTGCATCTCCTCCTATTTGTCGATTCTCGGCTTCTACATTTGATGATCGATTGGACTCATGTACAGATATGCTTTAGCTGAGATACTTTAGTAACAAGACTTCACTCTTTCTACCCTTTCCTCCTTGTTTATATGTCGTTGTTTTTATACCCCGACACTCTTTGTTATACATTGTATGCTTGTTTCTTAGCAACACTAGGTGTATGTGCCCACACATTTCTACATCATCACGCAACATGGGTTCATACTGAGTTAGCATTTTGTAGAATATTTATATTCAGAGTATATTTATTGTATGTATATATGTTTCAGACTCACTGATGTTCCTAATTTTTCTAAATTCTTTATCTATGGCATTCACCAGTGTCTACCAACCAATGCTAATAGTAGAAAATGTGGTGGTGGGCAGCTGTATATTGTTTATTGATAACTGTCTCCTTTCACGACCACCCAAATTAATTCCTTTCCAATCCTCCTGTCAATATATACAGTGGCTCGATGTTGAGAATTGTACTTCTGTTCTTTTAATAGAAAAACATTATTTAACATTGTTCCATAAACTTTAATGATATTTTTAATCTGTGAATGTTTATGTTGGGTGATTTGGTCATTATTAAAACTATTAGTATTTTATTTGAAACTTCAGGGTTCCTTTACCGACCCTCTTTTCCATGGGCGTAGGAACCCCAAAAAATCTGGGGGGGATAGCATTTTTACTCGCCGGGTATATTCTTATTCCGTAAACTAGGAGTTGTTTATCCCATTGTACAGCGCTACGGAATTTGCAGTCGCTATATAAATGATTAAATAATAACATTAAAGGGTCACTACAAGGAAGGGGTTTTACTTACCCGTATACAGCGCCGGGATCCTCCTGATTAGAACCACCCCTACCCTTCCCATGAATATTAGAACCACCCCTACCCCTTCCATGCACAAAAGAACCCCACCTACCCCTTTCACGCATTTTAACCCCCTACCCCTTCCATGCATATTAGTACCCCCCTAACCACTTCCATGCATATTAGTACCCCCTAAGCCCTTCCATGCATATTATAACCCACCCTACCTCTTCCATTCATATTATTACTCCCCTAACCCCTTCCAATAATTTTTCTACCTCCCCCCTCCTCCCATCCATATTAGTAGCCCCCCCTAAACCCTTCCAATTATTTTTCTACCTACCCCTCTCCCCCTATCCTTATTAGTAGCCCCCCTAACCCTTTCCAATTATTTTTCTGCCATATTAACTAACGCCAGTGCTGGAGTGCCGCCGTGTTTACATTAAAAAGTCTGCAAGGACAGGCTATAGACACCAGAACCACTACATTAAGCTGCAGTGCTTCTGGGGACTATAGTGTTTCTTTAATGTGAGGTAAATTAGAGATTAGTGCCACGAATAATATGCTAGATTGCCTACTTACAACCAGATGAGGATGATGATGGGCTCTAGCTGCAGTCTGGCTCCACTGGTCTGGTGTAGAACAGGCTCTCTGGAGGCTGTTTGTAACTGTGGTCCCAAAAATCAATGTTCTGTGAGAACGGGAATCAGCTCCACAGCTCAAGGTCTGGGTCCCAGGGTCCACCTTCACGTTCCACCAATGAGTTTGTTCACAGGGGGTGGAGTGTGTAGGGGATGTCCTAATATGTGTGTAAGGAATGCATTGTGTGAATCTGTGTTTGTATGTGTAAGGGCTGCAAGGTGTGATTCTGTGTATGTACGGGATGCAGTGTGTGCATTACAGTGCTTACAGTGTCTGTAAGGGGTGCATTGAGTGTCTGTACGGGGTGCATTGAGTGTGTGTAAGGAATGTGTAAGGAATGCATTGTGTGTTTCTGTGTGTGTAAGAATTGTGTAAGGATTGCAAGATTGTGTGATTGTGTGTGTGCCCCCCCCTCCCTCCCTGTTTCTTTCTCCCCCCCTCCCTCCCTGTTTCTTTCTCCCCCCCTCCCTCCCTGTTTCTTTCTCCCCCCTGCTCCCTCCCTGTTTCTGTCTCCCCCCCTCCCTGTTTCTTTCTCCCCCCTACTCCCTCCCTGTTTCTTTCTCCGCCCCTCCCTCCCTGTTTCTTTCTCCGCCCCCCCCTCCCTGTTTCTTTCTCCCCCCCTCCCTGTTTCTTTCTCCCCCCCTCCCTGTTTCTTTCTCCCCCCCTCCCTGTTTCTTTCTCCCCCCCTCCCTGTTTCTTTCTCCCCCCCTCCCTGTTTCTTTCTCCCCCCCTCCCTCCCTGTTTCTTTCTCCCCCCCTCCCTCCCTGTTTCTTTCTCCCCCCCTCCCTCCCTGTTTCTTTCTCCCCCCTCCCTCCCTGTTTCTTTCTCCCCCCTCCCTCCCTGTTTCTTTCTCCCCCCTCCCTCCCTGTTTCTTTCTCCCCCCTCCCTCCCTGTTTCTTTCTCCCTCCCTGTTTCTTTCCCCCCTCCCTCCCTGTTTCTTTCTCCCTCCCTGTTTCTTTCCCCCCCTCCCTCCCTGTTTCTTTCTCCCCCCTCCCTCCCTGTTTCTTTCTCCCCCCTCCCTCCCTGTTTCTTTCTCCCCCCTCCCTCCCTGTTTCTTTCTCCCCCCTCCCTCCCTGTTTCTTTCTCCCCCCTCCCTCCCTGTTTCTTTCTCCCCCCTCCCTCCCTGTTTCTTTCTCCCCCCTCCCTCCCTGTTTCTTTCTCCCCTCTCCCTCCCTGTTTCTTTCCCCCCTCTCCCTCCCTGTTTCTTTATCCCCCCTCCCTGTTTCTTTATCCCCCCTCCCTCCCTGTTTCTTTACCCCCCCTCCCTCCCTCCCTGTTTCTTTATCCCCCCCTCCCTCCCTCCCTGTTTCTTTATCCCCCCCTCCCTGTTTCTTTATCCCCCCCTCCCTGTTTCTTTATCCCCCCCTCCCTGTTTCTTTATCCCCCCTCCCTGTTTCTTTATCCCCCCCTCCCTCCCTGTTTCTTTATCCCCCCCTGTTTCTTTATCCCCCTCCGTTTCTTTATCCCCCCTCCGTTTCTTTATCCCCCCTCCCTCCCTGTTTCTTTATCCCCCCCTCCCTCCCTGTTTCTTTATCCCCCCCTCCCTCCCTGTTTCTTTACCCCCCCTCCCTCCCTGTTTCTTTATCCCCCCTATCTCCCTGTTTCTTTATCCCCCCTCCCTCCCTGTTTCTTTATCCCCCCCTCCCTCCCTGTTTCTTTATCCCCCCCTCCCTCCCTGTTTCTTTATCCCCCCTCCCTGTTTCTTTATTCCCTCCCCTCCTTGTTTCTTTCTTCCCCCTCCCCTACCTGTGTTGTAGCGTGGCCGAGCTGTGTACTGTCCGCGGGTACAGGGAGCTTTTGTTTCCTGTATCCGGCGGACTAACAGGAAGTGCACACTCAGTGTTCACTTCCTTTTAGTCCGGCCGGGTACAGGAGACAGGTTCTCCCTGTACCGGCGGACTATACAGGGCTCGGCCACGCTACATTGAGGGAGTGACAGGAGGGAGCGCTGAGCGCTTCCCTCCTGTCAGCCCCTCTTCTCTGGCTGCGCCCGGGCGGTGCACCCTCATGGACGCACCAGCCCGGGCAGAGCTGCAGCCGCCTGAGGCTCTCTGCAGAGCGCTCGGGCGGCTGCAGCAGAAGGGGGGCCGGCGGAGCTGGGGGGGATTTCCCCATTACCTGTCCCCCCCCGCATGATTTGCTGGGGGGGATGCGTCCCCCCCATCCCCCCCGGTTCCTACGCCCATGCTCTTTTCCAAAAAAAAATCTTTAAATGTGACTCTTTCCTCAGCCCTTGTCATATTTCTTCCTGTTAAATCTTCTCATTGCTCTGACCCATATTTCCCCTCTCATCGTCCGGTCTCCATTTTAAGCATCGTCTTTTAAGACTTACATTGCAATGCAAGGTTCCAGTCTGAGGTTTCTTTTCAGGAAGCTGTCAAGATCACCACCATGCAGATACTCCAACACGTAGCATAGATGGGTCTGGTTGACAATAAAATACAATGGGATATACTTCACAACACAAACACTTAAACATCAAACAGAAAACTTGTTAAAACATAATTTCTCGTACTTTGCAATTATTTTTTCTATGGCAATCTAAATCCTAGAGCTGTGAAAACAAACAAACGATGGTCTGTTTAAGGAACCAACTGTAATGGAGTGCCTTTGATCACTGTGTTTATGCCATTTTGAGAAGAAAAAAAAAACAGGCGGAAACATGAATGCCTTGATTTATAATCCTTAAAACCTATTAAGATTGGAATATATATATATTTTAAAAAAAAAATAACAGATAAATCAGAATGTAACCCAAAACTAACACTAGATGTTTTCTAAGAGTAAATTTGGTGATACCACTGATCACTCCTGAATAGGCAAATTCGCAATAATTTTTTGCTTCCCGTTAGCCTTGAAATATCGGAAATTCAATTCTTCACCTAAGTTTTGAAATATCGAAACTTCAAACAAAGTGCAAGAGTTCAGAATGTTGGCAAATACAAAATTATAGCGTTTTGGCATCAAGTTGAGATTGGCGCATTGAAACATAATTTTTGTTCTTGCCAGCACAAACATGATCCTCTGCATTGAAGCTGACCTGAGAACCCTCTGCAACGACTCCTAGGGTTGAGTGTGCTGATTCTCTTTGTTCCTGAGTGATGGAACATTCCTTTGCCACTTTTATAAGTGTCACTGGTGCCAGGAATCTAGCAATCCCTCTGACACTGCACTTGAGAGTTCAGCACTTTTAGTGCTTAAGGGACTGAGCATCTCTCTAGTACTGTAACTGCTATTCACATCAAGTTAACAAAATACATAGCACAAACACAATTAATATTGAAAACTTTGAAAGAAATGTTTAAAATATAGCCATGTGAAATATGCAAAGAACACAAAATAAGTACAAATTTGAGCATTCCATATGTAGCCTAATGGATAATGCAAAAATTACTCTAATTATGAGTTGCTAATCTTTCTTAATCTGGAACGAGCTAGGTATGGGTTAGAAACTATACAAAATCAAGTCCTGTGCTTAAACGCCCACTACTCCTGGCAGCAGCAGTGACTATGGTACACATCAGCCCCAATACATACAATATAAAACAAAGCAAAAGAGTTACTTGCTCACTATCCCAAATCCCTGTGGACATTTAAATAACTGGAGGCTTTTTAGTATCACTCACAAATACCCTTCTTTATCTCATTAGAGATTTTTACCTGTTAGCTGAAGACAGGAAGGTGAATTTTTAGTGTAGGATTATTCACCTAAGAGGTTTGCCTTAACGTGGCAGGTGAGTTTATAGTAGGCACAGTGCACAAAGTAACTTTTTTTCTTTTGTATGTATTGGTTAGAAACCAATTTGCCACAGAAAATTTAAAGCAAACATCTGCAGATATATTGCTGGTTGGTTTGTTTATGGAAAGTTGATTTATGACCATTAAGAAATTACCGGGATCTGAAATGCTCCATAGGCTTTGGTTAGGTAAGGACTTCCGGCTGCCATCTCCAGCACTCGACGTTCAGTGAGTGTCCTCTCGGAGGCTTCAGTGAGAAGGTCTTTCTTTCTCACTATTTTCAAAGCCACCACCTTCTTCGTTGTTTTATCCGATGCCAGGAAGACCTGAATGACACATAAATAAAAAGGCTTTCAGAATGTTGTGTCAATTCTTGTGTGATAACATATCTATTAGCATGATGTATTTAAAGGAAAACTGACACAAATGTTTTAAATGTAGCAAGCTATATTTACCTTAAAGGACACTATAGGCACCCTGACCAGTTCAGCTCATTGAAGTGATTTGGGTGCATAGTTCCAGGCTCCTTGACCCTGCAAAGGTAATTATTGCAGTCTTTAATAAACTACGATAATTACCTTTGAGGGTAAACTCCAACTCTAGTGGTTTTCTACCAAACAGCCACTAGAGGGACTTCCGGGTTATTAGGTGACATTTGGTCGCCTAACTGACGCTGGACGCCCACACGCTATGCATGAGGACATCCAGTGTCATGTTAAACCCCCTATGGTACTAATACTAATGCAAGCATGGCCATTGCCGTGCATACGCATTAGTCTTCCCTGCCGGATGACGTCAGCAGGGGAGGAGCAGAGGCAAACCCAAAACAGCGCCGACAGGGCTTTAACTCCTTCTGCAGCACGGGGGTGAGGGCTGTGAGGCAGGGGGAAGCTATGGTGCCAGGAAAACAACTTTGATTTCCTGGCACTATATTTTCCCTTTAAGAAACCTACGGTGTCGTTATTATATTACAGACATATCTTGTAAAATACATTATTATTTTGTTTTTTAGTCTTTCTCCTTTAAACTATCTTTAATATGCCCTATGATCTCATTACACCTAACTTGATCAAAAACACACCAGAGTAGCTGTGCACAAATCCAATCCCTGCCCTGTTTATATACTGAAGTCTGTACCAGATATGGCTGATTGAAGCTAATGTATCAGATAAATTGTGATAAAAGCATATTCATTCACAGTGTTTAGCATTCTAATGGTATATCTAAACCATTGGCACCACTTATAATTTATAGCAGCGATGGCGAACCTATGGCAGGCGTGCCACAGATGGCACGCTGAGCCCTCTCTGTGGGCATGCTACCATAGATCACTGCTAGGGTGCCCAGCAGTGTATTCACCGCGAGGCACTGCCTTATGGGCGGCACTGCCTTATGTTCTGGGGGACCCAAGAGCTGGCCGGCTGGCCACCTTTGGGCCCCCCCATGAGGCGGGCGGCAGCTTCTATTGCGCAGCAACCTCGCGCTGCTTAGTGATGCCGGGAGCCAGAATATGATGTCAGACCACTCACAAATCCACTCACTCTTTACTTGCTAAGGTGCTTCTCCAGCCTTTTAACAATACATACACTCATAGAAGGGCACTCACTGGTCTTCTTAATTTGCAAACTTTATTCACCAATTGTAGAGAAAAAGATGAAAAAAACTGTATAAAAGGCGCTTATAAAATATTGAAAATAGTGTAGATGCTACAACACTCTTGTGTGTGTCCCTCACACCCACCTCAAATTGTAGAAACTAGAAGAAAGGTAGAAAAGCCAGAGGCAGTTCACCTATATGAGGGGAGCATACAGTGATAATAATGGATACCTACCCTATAACAAGGGTCGTCTAGTCCTGATATTGTTGCAGTATCACTTTAAATTCAGCGTATATATACATAGAAAGAAAAACATATACAGGGAAATAATAGTGCAAATCTGTTTGGTAATTAACCGTTGTGCAGTGATCAAAACAGAATGCTAACTCACATTTTTTAGAGCCTAAGATGGGATAGGCTCAAATCACTTGCGCTTTAGTACCGTCTGGTGGTACTTGTCCCCTTTTTTTGAAGCGTTGGTGGAATCCCTCAGAGATAAGAGATACAAAGAAAACGTAATAGGAGATAATATAGTGTAGTAACTTAGGTTATAAAGGTTAGTATACTGTATCTTTAAATAGGTGCTCACCTTATTCAGAGCCAGGTACTCGGCTCTGAGTTTACCAGCTTGAGTGTCAATGAGGGAGACACTTTCCCTTCTTGGAGCAGGTTTGGTGAAGATCAGAGGAGACTTGAATTAAAAATAAAAATGTATTTTGCCAGCAGGCAGTAAAATACAAACAAATAAAATAGAATAAAAAATGTCCCATAAATATCCTTCACTTCCGAGATGCGTTTCACCCTACTTGAGGGCTTTCTCAATCGGTGTTCTCAAGTAGGGTGAAACGCATCTCGGAAGTGAAGGATATTTATGGGACATTTTTTTATTCTATTTTATTTGTTTGTATTTTACTGCCTGCTGGCAAAATACATTTTTATTTTTAATTCAAGTCTCCTCTGATCTTCACCAAACCTGCTCCAAGAAGGGAAAGTGTCTCCCTCATTGACACTCAAGCTGGTAAACTCAGAGCCGAGTACCTGGCTCTGAATAAGGTGAGCACCTATTTAAAGATACAGTATACTCACCTTTATAACCTAAGTTACTACACTATATTATCTCCTATTACGTTTTCTTTGTATCTCTTATCTCTGAGGGATTCCACCAACGCTTCAAAAAAAAGGGGACAAGTACCACCAGACGGTACTAAAGCGCAAGTGATTTGAGCCTATCCCATCTTAGGCTCTAAAAAATGTGAGTTAGCATTCTGTTTTGATCACTGCACAACGGTAAATTACCATACAGATTTGCACTATTATTTCCCTGTATATGTTTTTCTTTCTATGTATATATACGCTGAATTTAAAGTGATACTGCAACAATATCAGGACTAGACGACCCTTGTTATAGGGTAGGTATCCATTATTATCACTGTATGCTCCACTCATATAGGTGAACTGCCTCTGGCTTTTCTACCTTTATTCACCAATTGATGTGGAAACAATCAATTAATTGATTATCTTGCGTATCTGCCCCCTGCCAAATTAAGAAGTAATGCGTGCACGCTCCAGACAGACACAGGTTTCGGGTTAATGAAAAACTTGAGGAATGTTTATTCTGAGGGGACGGCATGCCCCTTATAAAGCAAAATGACATCATATGCATTGTCAGAGATAACATGGAATAATACATCAATAATTGGAGGTCTCCCCCAGATTCCAGCGCCATCTTGTTAATAAAGGTGTTAGTCGATGTCAAGGGGAAACTCCCTAGCGGCCATTTTAGGTAAATCACATATAAAGTTGAATAATGCTGATTGTAGTTATGCTGAGTAAATAGGCATTTTACTAACATAAATTGGGTTAATATTTTTGTCCACAACACCAATGTTCAGTAACTTTACAGTATCATCAACGTTTCAGTCCTAGTCCGGATGAGGACCGAAACTTTGATGGTATGGTAAAGTTACCGAAAATTGGTGAATAAAGTTTGCAAATTAAGAAGACCAGTGAGTGCACTACTTTGAGTATATATATATATATATATATATATATATATATATATATATATATATATATATATATATATATATATATATATATATATATTCATAGGCGTGCGCACGGGGTGTGCCGGGTGTGCCTGGGCACACCCTAATCCCCGCGGCACGCCTATGGATTGAGACCGGCAGGGGAGATCTCAGGATCTCCCCTGCCGGCTCATGCAGAGCCGGCGCTATCCGAGCGCCGGCTCTGCTCTCAGCCTCCCCTCACCGGCTTACAGGCATGGAGGGAGGCAGGAGAGGACCCGGGGAGCTATTGCCAGCAGCTCCGCCGGGTTCCTCTCGCGAGATCTGAGCTTTGCCGCGGCAACGCTTAGATCTCGCGTGAGTGAGTTCACTCTCCACTGGACCACCAGGGATGGATGGCAGCAGCAGGATCATCCCTCCCAGGCATAAGGTAAGAAGGGAGGGGGGGTAACTGATCTGCCCCCACCTCCACTGGACCACCAGGGAAGACAGCAAGGAAAGATCCCCCCTCCCTACATAAAGTAAGAAGGGAGGGGGGACATTAAGTAATGTACCCCCACCTCCACCCCCCACAATCACCCACACACATACAGCACCCACACACATACAGCACCCACACACATACACAGCACCTACACACATACACAGCACCTACACACATACACAGCACCTACACACATACACAGCACCTACACACATACACAGCACCTACACACATACACAGCACCTACACACATACACAGCACCTACACACATACACAGCACCTACACACATACACAGCACCTACACACATACAGCACCAACACACATTCAGCACCCACAGACATACACAGCACCTACACACATACACAGCACCTACACACATACACAGCACCTACACACATACACAGCACCTACACACATACACAGCACCTACACACATACAGCACCCACAGACATATACAGCACCTACATACATACAGCACCCACACACATACAGCAGACATACAGCACCCACAGACATACACAGCACATACAGCTACCACACACATACACATCACCCACACACATACACAGCACCAACACACATACACAGCACCCTCACAAACACACAGCACCCTCACACACATTACACAAACAGCACCCTCACACTCACAGCACACTACCAGTACCCTCACACACAAACAGCACCCTCACACACAGTACATTTACAGCACCCTCACAAGCACGCACACACAAACACCCTCACCCACATAGTACACTACCAGCACCCTCACACACACATCACACTAACAGCACACTCACACAGCACACACACAGCTTTGTGTGTGTGTGTGTGTATATATATGTGTATATATATATATACATACATACACATATATATATATATATACGCCGCGTGTGCTTGTGCTTTAGGGTGCACACCCTAATGCAATAGGCTGCGCACGCCTATGTATATATTATTTTTTTTTACCACACACGGAGAGTATTGCTGTAATTGAACAGAATATTTTTATTATAGTAGCGCACACCAGCTTTAGAAAATACACAGCAAAAATACAAATATCAGCACAAACAATAGCACAAACAAAAAGAGAATCCAGTGCATTGGTTCTTAACAGAGACCCAAATGTTACAAATGATACAGTATTAGCTGGGTGACCCATTGTACAATCACATAATTAACACAGTAACTTCCTGTGTATTGTAGTATGTAAGGAAGTATACTCTATAAAGCTTTATTAAATCTTCAAAATGTGAAAATATCCTCTATTGCACTTCTAATTATTCAATCCATAAAACATAAGCATAGTAAATGTTTTCTTAAGTAGAAATTATTCAGTTTCCATAACAATAGACTGTGATACAGTTTCCATTGACATTTAGTAGAAATGTATCTCTCTCGCTATCCTACTATATCTTTGAGAATGTCCATCATTCCTATCAGGTCATGTGACCAGGAAGTAGCAATTGTATTGACAGTTGGAGTGGATTAAACTGGCCATAATTACAGTGAAAAATCACAACAAACACTATCAATTTCCAGTACTACTAACTAAATGACAATTAAATATCCAACAGAGGAACATGTAAGAAATATGGAATTTATTCACCAAAGAGTATGTTGATGTCAATTGAGAAGGCAATATTATTTGGGTTAAAATGGGTGAAGGCCTACTTTAAGCTAATTTTTATAATTCTTCCCATTACATACTGTTTAGTGAATTAACCCTCATCTACCTATTGTTCCTGTGTCACTGTGTAATTGTCTCATTTATTGTACATTTCCCCCCTTTCATAATATTGTAAAGCTCTGCAGAATTAGTTGGTGCTATATAAATGCCAATAATAATAATAATAATAACCTTGTTTGGTTTTTAATACTGTTCACTGCCCATAGAACTAATCTTAAAATAAAGTAGAGACAAAATGGGAAGGTGGGGGAGGCAGGTTTCACTGAGATTACAACCGATTAAAAAATCATTATTAATTAGAAGATATTTTTTTTTTTTTTTAATTCTTTATTTTTTGTTTGTGCATGAAAGTATAGTCTGGCAAGCTGCGCCACAATAGCTACAGCCGGCCGTTCAATATACATAGGATGATATGGTATAACAAATACAGTGCATTACTCAAAGTATTATAAAATTTAACAAGATTAACATCGCATACAAGTAGCGTGAACAGATTATGATGTGAAGATCTAGTTTTAGAAGATATTTTAAATACAATTTTATTAGAAAAATTGTTAAAGGATTTATACCAAGTAATAATGGATGAAAACATGTGCTAAAATAAAAATGTGTAACAAAAAACAAACAATAAATGAAAGAAAGGGGGCCAGGTCTGGTCTTAATTATACCAGTGCTAGTCTAATTTGTAGCGTTACACAGGGTTATGCCCGTATTACTCACCTAACCCTATCTAAACAACAGAATAGGTTTTATAACCTATCTCTGAATCTAATTTTTCAATAAATTTTCTCATTGATGCTAAAATAAATTGACATAAAGTTCAATCTTACAGGGGAGCAAACAGAATATATTAATGTATTTTCAAGTTAAAACCAGCAATAGATGGAACTAAGTGACCACAATCAGAGACAAATCACATGTTTAAGCTTTTGAATATCAATCTTTAAATGATTTGATAAGGGTGTACATCCTATAACCAATTATTGAGAATTATATTAATCAATAATGTGTTACATCACCCCTAAAAATTCAGTTTCTTTTGTAAAAAATATATCTGCTGTGTAAATGGATATTTCACAAATTGCATACCTTTCCATAGCCACCTTTGCCAAGCAGTCGGTGGAATGTAAATCTCTCCAGCGAAAGAGATGAATCCAAAGAAGGACCTGGATCTTCTGGAGAGTCGCTGATTTCTTCATTAATTTCCTCTTCACTCGCGCGTTGTTTTCCTTCTTCATCGTTAGGTTCTTCTTTCTTCCTTTTCTTCACCTGTAGCTCTTTCCTGATGTCACTGTCCTTGTTGTCTTCTTTTTGTTGTGTTCTTCCTCTGCTCTCTACATCTTCAGCGGTCCTCTTCTTTGTCTTCTTACCATCCATGTTTGAGTTTGATGGTTTTAATCCACGAATTGTCGAATAAAATTTTTGCCAACTGTCACCAATCAAAATCGCTCTCAAAAGGTTTGAAGTGAAGTGGCAGGTGCATGAGCCAAGTTCTATGTCATGAGTTCTAAAGTGCTCTGATTGGTCAGAAACTGCATCGTGTTGTTTATTTTGTTTATTTTTAAATCCCAATGATTATTATTTTTATTTTTTATTCATCTTTTATAATAAATAATTCATATTTCTTAAAACTCTTCGTAAATGTATAATTTCAAATATATTTTAGGTTTAGTGTTTAGCTTCTCATCTATGCCATTTGTGCAGAGCTGGCAGTAAATATGGCCACCTCAGTAGAGATCTACATGTCCATTTTCTTACTCGGTGTCTGAGTGCGGCACACTAGGCCTTGTTACTGCACCAGGTTGTGTGCGTGCATCCTTTTGACATCTATATTTAATCTGTACAGTTGCTGCTCACTTAATTAGGAAATTGTATAGAGGTTTAATATGTACTTAAAAAGGACCTTGTCACCCACGCATTTTGTGAATGAAAGCTCCATTTTGAGTACTCGCTTTGTGTCCGACAGTCTCTTTGGTTATTACTGACCGATGCAGTATATCAGTTCATTCTGATTTGCGGCAGTGCATTTAGGTAACGTGTATGTATTGCCCCACACAAAGTCCTCTATGCTGTTAGCATGTAGCAAATTACCACTTATAGGTATCAGCAATTTAGGGCAAGAAAAGGCAATTAATGCCCTAAAAAAATTTATCTTTTGTTTTTTCTTGTTTTAGTTAAAGGGGCACCCTGAGCACCAATACTATTGCAGCTTAATATAGTGGTTTTGGTGCCTTGGTGCTCTCTTTGTATGGTGACAAGTATAACCATTGCCATTTATGAGAAAAAGTGGTGTTTATGTTTGTCAATCAGTGTGCCTCTAGTGACTGTTAATCATACTGAGTTTAGAGGCATTTCCATGTAAAAACGTGTGAAGTTTTCTTTGTTTGACATCATGATGATGTCAAACGCAGTCAAGTCTCTCCATAGAGAAATACCGTAATGCATCTCTATGAAAATAATCCTATTGCCACTTGCCATGCATGCACAGTAGGATCCTCAATGCTTTTCTATTCAGGGGTGTCCTGAATGTAAAAACCAATAAGAACATTTTAATGTTAAAAGTACTATATGTAATCATAAATGCTGCCTGAGCCACTATTTATTAGAGATTATGAATGAAGCAAAATATAGTATGCAGGATCTGGACGCCTTACCTGACAGTCCAGCTTAGTGCTAGCATTGGCACATGCCCCTTATCATTATAAATACTGGCCCCACAGGCAGGGGATTTCAGTAAATGGATTGTCTTGCTGGCCGTAATCCTAACTTGAACCCTAATCTTTTCAAATAGTGTTTTATTATTATTTTTTTTGTAAAGAAAATAACGGTAAAAAAGTCAAAACAATTCATCCACAACTGTATATATAGTTAATGTTAGGGCCACCCAGAACTCCTTGTGGTAGTAATATCACTGCAAATTTGTGATTTCTATGGGAAAAGCAAGTCTTATGGCTTGACTGGTGTGCAGATTTATGTTTAACATTTAACACAATGTTAAACAAAAATCTGCACACCAGTCACACAGACTTCAGGTGGAAGGGGTTTTCAATCACAATTTTCTCCCCACCATAACCTTTTTGGTTTTTGCTATATATATATATATATATATATATATATATATATATATATATATATATATATATATATATATACACATAGAAGAAAATAGGACCTTAAGCCCTTAACGCCAGATAACGGACCTGCGGGTTTAACGCTGTTGCTGGGTGCCTGTGAGTCAGGGGCAGACCAGCAACAGCAAATCGCGATGTCCCAGCCCACGTTATCACAATGCTGCTGGGATATCAGATCCGCTTCCCTCCACCTCTTGTGGGTTTTTGAAGTGGAGAGAGACAGATCGTTGTTACATTGTGTCCCTGAAGTTAATTAATTTGTTTGAAGAGGTTCCAAATCCCTTTACCCTGTTCATTTAAAAAAAAAAATTAACCCTTTTCCTGCTGATTGATCACTGCCAGCAGTGATCAAAATACAGATCACAGTACTTTACTGTGATTTATTTTGTATTTATTTTTTACCCTCAGGGGTTAAATTAGATTTTTTAGTAACCTTAAGGAGTTAAATTTTAATATTTAATTTTATTAATTTGTCATTTAGTTAGTTGAGGTGGGTGGGAATTTAGTGATAAGCTGATAAGAAGAAAAAAAAGTAAAAATAAATAAATTAAAGTTTAGTTATTTAGTTAAAGTTTATTCCCTTAATCCATAATGCTTAGGAAGTATAGTACCGAGGAGGCTTATGCCGACCAACACTGCCTCCGAGAGTGACGCAGGGAGTGATGCAGGGGACAGGGACTGTGTGTCAGATACTGCTGGACCATCAGGAGAAATCGCCGATTCCCCTAATGCTAAAAAAAATGGCGCAGATTACTGGGTACCCCCTATTAATTTTTCACCAGACATCCCAGAGTTCACTGCCAATCCTGGGATACAAGCTGACCTGTCTGGTTATAATGCGCTGGATTGTATGCAGCTGTTCTTGGGAGATGAGATTTTTGGGAAGATAGTCACGTAGACTAATCCGTACGCTGAGCAGTATCTGGCACACAATCAAGAGTCTCTTATCGCAAGGAACGAGAGATGGAACCCAACCAGTGTGCCAGAATTGAAACAGTTCTGGACACTGACAATGCCAATGGGAATAATTAAAAAGCCCACAATTAGAATGTATTGGTCTAAAAACCCCATTTGCAATACCCCCATTTTCCCCCTTACAATAAGTAGTAGGGACAGATATAAAGACATGCTGTGATTTATGCACTTTAGTGACAATTCCCCCCAAAAAGTCATCCACAGTATGATTTTCCATATAAAAACACCCTCTAATTGCCCACTTTAACAAAAAAATTGCCATTATTTATAACTCAAAAAATATATATCTCTATTGATTAATCCCTCGTGAAGTTTAGGAGGAAGACTGGGGTTTAAACCATACATCCCATCCAAAAGATCCCAATATTGGATAACATTTTATAAACTGTGTGAAAGTGGCAGTGGCTATGTGTACACCTTTCGTGTATACAAAAGAAGGGATAGCCACCTCGATCCCCCAGGTTGCCCATATATAGTAGGGACAAGTGGGAAAATTGTCTGGGACCTAATAATGCCATTACTAAACAAGGGATATCACTTGTATATTAATAATTTTTATAATAGTATCCCATTTCTGAAAATGCTGCTTTTGAAAGAGCAGCTCTCTGCCAGAATGAACTGTGATAAAAGGAGGTGTTCATCCTAACGCAGGGTCGCATCTCGTGGCAGAGAGGAAATTAAACGTGTGCCAGTCTGCATAACACATTACAATCAGCCTATAGGGGAGTTGACCTATCCGGTCAACTGATGCAGCCGTATTTTATCATGCGAAAGACCAGGGCATAGTATAAAAAAGTGGGCATATATATAATGCAGACGGCAATCTACAATACCTTTGTAATTTTTAAAAAGGCAAATGCTGAGCTGAAATGCACGTTTCTATAATTTCAGTTTCAGCTCATTTCTGGGTTGCTTGAGTGCCACAGAGCCTAGCAGTGGAGCCTAGCAGAAGAATGAAGACAGGTCACTTCTGCTTCAGGATTCTATCAAGCCCCAGAATGAAACCCCCCCCAGAAAAGGTGCAGGGTGTGTTACAAGAGGGGCGTAATAGCTGAGACCAGATATTACTGCCCTGATTACCCCTCTCAGCCCGGCCAATGTATTGGCCACTGTTTTAAAATTAACCACACCCAGGCCGAATAATTAGACCGGTTTTGGGGTGTGTTTTTAGTCATCTGTTTGGTTACCGAATGTTGGCTTTGTCTCCCGTTTATCCTGTCTTCTCTGATCCTTGACCTCGGCTTGTCCTTTTTCTTTACTCCTTTGACCTCTGCTTGTAACTTGACTATTCTCTGCTTGTATAGCCCGGCCATTCTAAGGACCGATATTACAAGTTTCTCTCTCTGTGGTCTGTCTGTGTTTTGGTTCCGGGATCCGTGACAGCGTTGCCAGGAAGCAGATAACTGGGTACTACCCCTGTAATGTTTACTCCAAACATTCCCCCTTTCACAGCAAGTAGCATGCACTTGTTCATAATTTGAATTGATGAACTGCTTATATTTAAAAAAATAGGTGTGGCCTTTGAGAGGTAATTTTCAATCATGAGCTGCTAAAATGAGACTTAGGCCCAGCATCCACTTTTGAAAAATATGAAACTGGTGTGTCTCAAATGTGCCCCTTCAAAATCCACATATCCCTGAAAAAGGTACACATGGGGGTATTGTTGTACTAAGACGACATAGCTGAGCAACATAAAAGGTGTTATACTGCTGTAGCACACATAAGGATTGCTAAATATACAGTAACATCTCAAAGTGTGTGTCAAAAAGGCAGAAAAAATGCTAATTGCTATTAGGCTTGCTACAAACTAGCAAGAAAATTATCCTACGCTAAAAATGTAATACGTATGTAAAAAATGCGAAAAATTATTTTTTACCACAAACTTTGACATGTATTGGTGAAAAATTGGGGGCATATCAAGGCACAATATGCCCCATATGAGATACCCTGGAGTGTCTACTTTTACAAATGGTAGGCCTTTGTGGGGGGCTTTGAACAGTTAAACTGCTATAATACCCCAAATTGAAGCATAGACCCATCAAATCTGTCTCTCAAAACTCTCTACTGTAAATACTGAAATGGACAGGTCTCCTATATGGCACAGTAGCATCACGAAATAGTGTCAAAGATATACAATGGGGGTATCGTTGTACTCAGCAGATGTAGCTGAACACAAAATAACATTTTGTACAAGAATAGCACACATAAACTTTACAAAATACACATGAGAAGATCTTTGTTATAAGTTTGAGTGTCAAAAAACAAAAAAAAAATCACAATTTAATTCCAATATTTAGCAGAGATTGGCGGTGAAATGTCTATGTAAAAATTGTCAAAATAACCTTAGGTAAATAGCCTGTGATTGAAGTTTATATAAATATATAATTTTGTGTGGCCATTTTGTTTTCTTTTATGGCAATTAAGCGTACAAGACAAACATACCAAATTCTAAAATCGCTCCACATTAAAAGTTTATTTTACTTCTTGTGTTTTGTGACCTGTAACTATCAAAAAACCTTAAATACATTTATTTATTTTTTTATTACTTTCCTTAACCGGCACTAATTATGCATACATTTTTATGGCAAAAACTGTAAAAAACAAACAAAAATGTTTTCCCTTTTTTTTTTGTACTTTTTTCATATAATAAATAAGCATTTATATATGTATATGTTACATCAAATTAAAGACCCTTTTGTCCTTTAAAAAAGTATATAATATGTGTTGCTGCAATAAATTAGTAAAATGCAAATTGCAGTTGAACGCAAACAATAAAATGCAAAAATTGCTTGTCATTAAGTGCAAGACAAGCTTTTGAAACTGTGTCCTTTAAAAATAAACATGAAACATAAGCATCAACCTATAGAAAATACAGTTATACTAATAATATACACATTATTAAATAGCTACAAATCTAACGGCCCACTGTCAGGGTCTTACCTGAGTTGGGAGTCTGTAGCGCAGATATGTTGCTCACCCTTGCAGATAGCCACAGGCCGAGGTGGTCAGGTAAGAATTCACCTGGCCTGTGGGTCTGTGCACGGGGGCTGTGCAGGATGCAGTACCAAATACGCAGGACAGGCAAGGACAGAACCAGCAGGATAGTCGAGGGATAGCCGAGGTCAAAGGATGCCAGAGGTCAGGAACAATGAGGAGTAGCCGAAGTCAAGGGATGCCAGAGGTCAGAATAAACGTAGTCACAAGCCGGGGTCAAAGAAACGAAGCAGATAAACTGGAACACTGGTACGACACAGCAACACTAGATCAAAGACTTGACACTGAGCACAGGGCGAGGCTGGGTTTAAATACCCTGCTGATGATCGATCAGAGTCAGGTGAGACACAGACAAGTCAAGGTGCAGCCCCCGGTGTAGTAGCCATGCCAGGATGAACAAGACCGGAATCAGTAGTCTCTGGTAAAGCTGCTGTGGCTCAGAGGCAGAGAGCAGGACTAGGATAGATAAGTTCCCCGGTTCAAGTCCCCTGTTGGGAATTCCAGGAGCGACCACGTCTGGCCGTCTGTCTCACAGGTGAGTACCCTGACACCCACCGAGAAGAGTATAACAAATATTATATTTACACTTTAATCTCCAGAAATCTCAGCATTCTCCTTCGGTACGGCACCCATCTCCTTTACAGATACTTAATCCTCAACCTAATTCTAAACATAAACCTAATATTTATCCTAATCCTAGTCCCTAATCCTACTCTAATACTAAACAGAGTGTAAAATGTTGTCATCTTTTGGCTGTTTTCAGTATGATAGACTGATAGATTCCTCTTACACTGAAAATAGCACACTCAATACATTGCAATTGATGTTGAGCAACAAGGAAAGCCCAGCACAGATTATAATAGCATTGGGACATGCAAGGAGACCCTCCTCCAGGGTCTGTTTAGATTCTGGGGGTCTCCCAAGAACCAGCTGCACCAACTGTGCAATTGCTCAATCACAGTGTTCTCAATAGATTTAAATGGCTGTATGCAGAGCTGATTCTCACTAATTGTGGTCCAGCTGACAGAGTGGAGCCCCAGGTATTGAATGATACCTGAATCTCCCTGTTGTGATCACTGATTTAACCCGACACACTACATTACTTTATTTAAATCTCCATTCAAAAGGCTGTATGCCACACTGACTTTAGCGCTTCATACGGCTTATCTGTGTCCACTAAAACTGGCTCCAGCTGACAGAGGGGAGCCCAGATATGGACAGGTACCTGGGACTCCCTGGTGTGAGCAGGACTTTAACCCTGCTCACACCACATTTTATTAACAGGAATTTAAAACCCCATTAAAATGCACGTATGCAGCGCTCACTATGAGATCAGAGACCAGAGCATTGGTCAGTCAGGATCCACTAATTATAGCCTCAGGTATCAAGTGATAAAAACATACAAAAATGTTTGTATTTGCTTTTGTATTACACAGCCGTGTTACAGTGCTGCCGGCCACCTCATGTGTTCCCTATTAAGGGTTGATAAGAGATTTAGAGAAATACCCCTCTCTGTCTCATTAGAGATTTTGCCTTTTAGCTTAAAGCTGCAAGGTGAATTGTTAGTGTAGGACTCACCTGAGTGGTTTTACCTTGTTGTGGCAGGTTAGCTTTCACTTTAATGGCCATTAAAGTGATAATAAAAAAACACTTGTTATGTAAATGTGCATAGAGATTTGGGATAGTGCGTAAGGACCTTTTGTTTTTGGTCTTTATCCCAGGTATCAAATAATACTTGGGTTCTCAATTACCAGCAGAGTAATGGTCCGTGCTGGTATAATATCGCATGATGTGATTATTCCACCACGAGTCCTTAAGGGAAGGACAACCATGACAAAATAAGCCCGTCGTTAAGGAGTTAAACACTGGTACAGAGTTTGAATTACCTTTAAGCTTTAAATAAAAAAATATTTTGAATGGAAACCTATAAATAGGAATTTTGTGGTGATCTAATATGTTTTCCTGACATTAAATATTTTAAATGTGACAGATGGACACAGACACATTGATACAGAGATACGCTCCTAAAAATACACACTGGCACACACACAGACTGACACACATGCACAGATATACTGACACACATACACAGAAGCACAAACTGACACACACAGACATGGACACTAGGACACTGCAACACGTGCAATACATACACTGACACACAGACACAACTCTCACACGTACACCTTGGTTCACCTTTCAAATGTCTTCTCTGTGGTCCGGTGAGCCTCCCAGCAGCCCTGCCTCCCTCTTTTTTATGGCAGGAACTACCTGTGGTTCCAGTACAGCCAGGATGGGCTCCATGGCTCTTGCAAGAAAGACATGTGCTGGCAGGCCCCATGACCTGCTGAAGCCCTGGTGCATTTGCTTGGGAGTAAGAAGGTTTGCACTTTGTTTTGTAAAGCTCACCATCTTTACCTTATGGATTTCCACAAGGAAGGACAAGCCAGTTTATGGAATAATCACTTTATAATTGAAAAAGCCAAGTTCTTAATTAAACCATAAGCAACCTCTTTTATAATGGATGATCTTAAGTAGGATGTATTTTGGAATGAATAGGTATTCTGTTTTAATATATAACTCGTAATATCATACCTTCTTTTAGCCTTAAAGTTCTGAGCTGGTAGAGATATTTTTTTTGTTTCTATATTTCAATGATGGCCCTTTATCACTATGGAAGGTTCTGTACATGTAAAATTCTGTACACTATGTTATTATTGCACTGCAAACGGCTGTTAAAGGGATAATATTAAGTCTGCTTTTACCAATTAGATCATGGTATATATGTTTAAATTTCAACCCTCCGATGATTTACTTTTTAATAAGTGACTATCATTACTCAAGTAAATTATGTGTTACAGTGAGATATATTACAATGTATTTGATATTTAAGATCTTTAATGACAACCCAGGCATGAGCGTTAATGATGCTGATGCGGTCATAAGCTCTCCATGTTGATGTTTTTAAGTATTAAAGCAATTGTGCAGCTCAGGAGTAGCTGTACTGGAGGAATCTGCTCCTTCTAACAGCTGAAGGAACATCTCCTCTGGTACTGATGGGGTTGAGAATGTAAGAAAGACTAGCCAGGTCATGGTGATAGGGGACTCTATTATTAAGAGAGTATCTAGGGTAGTTTGCTGCTCTGATCGTCTCAACCAGGCAGTTAGCTGTCTCCCGGGTGCTAGGATCCAGCATGTTTCTGACAGCGTGGATGGAATATTGGGAGGGGCTGGTGATGACCCTGCTGTCTTGTTCCATATTGGTACAAATGAAAAAGTCAGAGAATAATGGTGGGTCCTAAAGAACAAGTTCAGGGAAGTAGAAAGTAAACTGAAGAAAAGGATCTCCAAGGTAGTATGTTACATGTGCCGTGCACTACAGTAAAAAGGCTACGGGTTATTAGAGAGGTTGATGCTTGGCTAAAATGAAAATCCAGCGCACTCCCTTATCTATTAAACAGCTACTTTGGGGCTGCCAGATTTTGCTAGTTTTATTAAAAACACCTAATCTAATGTATGATCATATAATGTAACTAAACACCCATTATTTTTTTGCCTAGTTTAGATATTTTTAATAATACTATCAAAATCTGTCAGCACCAAAGTAGCTGTTTAGTAGATAATGGAGTGCGCTGGATTTTCATTTTTACTGTACTTATTGACCCTCAGCAGCATCCCATTTAAGCATGTTTAGGTGAGTGCAGCCAGCCCCTTGTTTTCTCATAGATACTTGGCTAAAGTCATGGTGCAAGAAGGTTTTTTTTTTGGCTTTTTAGAGCACTGGACTGATTTTGTGCTTGGTTACAATCTTTATTGTCATGGATATATTTTTGTTAAATAAACCATATCATTGTCTAATATGTCCTGTGTTGATGTTCATCTCAGGTTGAATTTACATAATTTTAGGACCTGCTAAGGTGATACCGGAGAAACTGACGGAAGCCAAGCACAGAGAGATGGACACAGGTTTCTTCAGGAAGGAAGAGATCTTTATTCGATTCACCGACCGCGACTCAGAGGGACTAATGTCACAAAAAACAGCTAAAATCTGAGCCCTGATCGTACAGTGTAGGCACCTTATATAGTCATATAGCTCCTCCTATAATCAGTTCCACC
This sequence comes from Pelobates fuscus, assembly GCF_036172605.1. NCBI lineage: Eukaryota > Metazoa > Chordata > Amphibia > Anura > Pelobatidae > Pelobates > Pelobates fuscus. Next base: position 368,016,131 of record NC_086318.1, read on the forward strand.
TTCACGTATTCTTACCCAATCAACAGAATAGAGACTAAATTCCAGTTTGCTCACATGGCTTGCCCAGCACAATGGAGGAGGGGAATACTCGTATATCCTGTATTCCTGCACATGCTCAGTACATTGATGACAGTATCCTAGCTACGTGTAGCTAACTAACTGACACAACATACACATATGCCACGTGGAAATCTCGGCCTACTAAATTTATTTTTACCGAGATTCCACCACATTCCCCCCTTTGATGCCTCTGATATTTCATAATTCCAGATGCATCACTTAATCAGGGTTTGCTTACACCTCAAGTTGCCATAAACCAGACTAGACTTTGCGACTCTCTAGAAATACGAGCCCCTCAGCATTCCTCTTCCTGTACGTGTTCTCCTTGATTTAAAGCCTCGTACCTGCAAACAGCCATTATCTGTGCAGCAGCCTTTCTTTCTGCTATATTCTCTATAATTGTCACGGTAATATACCCCAACACGCAGGAATAGTTCAACAGTCACGAGACAAGAAACAGAGTTCGTCTTACCGGACCTTAGAATGGCCGGACTAGGACGAGAGACAGACAGAGTCAGAACAAGCCGAGGTCAAGGGAACTGAGAGACAGCGTAACGTAGAACAAGCCGAGGACTGGTACACAGAGGACAAAACAGCGGATAAGCAAGCAAGGATAAGGAGAGAGCGGAGTCAGGAACAAAGCCAAGGTCAAGCACCAAAAAACCAACTGAACGATACAAGCACTAAAGGGAACTGGACAGAAACCACGCTAGGGCAAAGAGCAAGGGAAACAGGTGAGTAAAAATACCCTAAGGTTCACTTTGATTGGCCCCTGTCATATCCACGCCCCCAAAACGTGAGTGTATGGGGAATGTGGCCTGACAGGGGCCAATGGGAGACTGATTCTAATTTAGTCTCCCACTGTCCCTTTAAGAGCGCGCCCGAGACGCGCGGCGCGCTCTTAGTGTCGGGCGGGACATGTGACCGCTTCTCGCGGTCACTGCCCGCCTGACTGATCCCATCGTTGGCTGAGCCGCGCGCGGCTCGTGCAGGAGCAGGACCGCGCGCGGCGAGAAGAGAGGACCCCGGCCGGCCCCTGGAGAGGGTAAGTACCGCTACAGTACCCCCCCCTGAAGACACGCCCACCGGGCGGGGAGGAGCAGGCCTGGCAGGAAAACGAGCGTGGAAAGAACGCACAAGGCGAGGAGCGTGAACAGCGTCAGCGGAAATCCAACTGCGTTCCTCAGCCCCATAGCCCTTCCAATGTACCAGATATTGGAGGCGACCCCGAAGCAAACGAGAGTCAATTACAGCCGCCACTTCAAACTCCTCATGGCCCTCCACAGAAACCGGAGGAGGAGGGGGGACATGCCGAGTATAACGGTTGCACAGGAGGGGTTTTAACAAGGAGGTATGAAACACGTTAGGAATGCGTAAATTTTTAGGAAGATCCAATGCATACGAGACAGGATTAACCACATGCAAGATACGAAAAGGACCAATAAAACGAGGGGCCAACTTCATAGAAGGCACACGAAGACGAATATTGCGAGTAGAAAGCCAAACCCGGTCTCCCACAGCATAGGATGGAGCCGCCCTGCGATGCTTGTCTGCCTGAACCTTCTGGCGAGCAGCTGAGGCCACCAAAGAACACTGAACCTGCTCCCAAGTATTACGTAGACTAGCCAAATGTTCGTCCAAAGCTGGCATGCCCTGTAAGGAGAATGCAGCTGGAAGAACCACGGGATGCCGGCCATAAACAACGTAAAAAGGGCTGTTACCGGAGGATTCATGAGCAGCATTATTACGAGCAAACTCAGCCCAAGGAAGAAGGTCAGCCCAATTGTTCTGATGGTGGGACACGAAACAGCGAAGATACTGCTCCAGAGATTGGTTGGCACGTTCAGCAGCTCCATTAGACTGGGGGTGGTAGGCTGAAGAAAACGAGAGGGAAATACCCATCTCTGCACAAAACGCTCTCCAGAATCTGGAGATAAACTGGCTACCCCTATCGGACACGATCGAAGTGGGAATACCATGCAACCGAAACACCTCCCCGGCAAAGATAGAGGCAAGTTCCTTGGATGATGGCAATTTGACAAGAGACACAAAATGAGCCATCTTAGAAAAACGATCCACAATCATCAGGATGACAGTTTTACCATTAGAGGGAGGTAATTCAACAATAGTGGGTAACGGATGCAACAACCCACAAGGAACTCTGTGGGAGGACTTCATACTGGCACAAGTGCTACAGGCATTAACGTAATCGGTGACGTCCTTGCGCAAGGAAGCCCACCAGAAATATCTAGAAACTGCTGAGACTGTCTTAGAAATACCAGGGTGTCCAGCAGTTCTAGTGTCATGATATAATGACAAGATGTCTCGTCTCTCTGGTATATCAACGAATAGCTTATCAGCAGGCCTCTCCTCAGGAGCCAAGTTTTGTTTAGCCTGAATAGCTTGTAAGAGAGAAGACGAAATAGAAAGAACAGTAGTCGCTATTATTCTGTCAGGCGGAATGACAGGGGTAACATCGACCTCGAGTTTGTCAGTAGTCTCGAATTGTCTGGACAGAGCGTCAGCTTTAGTATTACGATCACCCGGTCTGTAAGTGATTATGTAATTAAAACGAGACAAAAACAGAGACCACCTGGCCTGCCTAGAAGACAATCTTTTTGCTTCACTAAGGTATGAGAGGTTTTTGTGATCCGTTAAAATGAGGATAGGATCCCTGGTACCCTCTAGCAGATGTCTCCATTCCTTGAGCGCCAAAATGATAGCAAGGAGTTCACGATTGCCTACATCATAATTCCTCTCTGCTTTGGACATCTGTCTGGAAAAGAAGCCACAAGGGTGTAACGGCTTTTCAGGTGAATCTCTTTGAGACAAGATAGCACCTACCCCTATCTCAGAAGCATCAACCTCAAGGATAAAGGGCAGTGAAGGGACAGGATGCTGTAAAACAGGAGCAGAGGCAAATGTAGCCTTCAAGAATTCAAAGGCCTCGAGTGCTTCTGGTTTCCAGACATGAGTATTACCATCCTTCTTGGTCATTCTGGTTATAGGCGCTACAATGGCAGAAAACCCTTTAATAAAACGCCTATAATAATTAGAGAACCCCAGAAAACGCTGAATGGCTTTCAAACCCTGGGGTAGAGGCCATTCCATAATGGCAGACAGTTTCTTGGGATCCATACGAAACCCCTTGGCAGAGATTATATAACCCAAGAATTGGACTTCAGATTGATCAAATGAACATTTTTCGAGTTTGCAATAGAGACCGTTAACCAGAAGAGTTCTCAACACTAATTTAACATGCATGTGATGAGTCTGTAAATCATTAGAATAAATTAATATGTCGTCCAAGTATACTATAACGAATGTATGTATAAATTGACGTAGGACATCATTAATAAATTCTTGAAAAACTGCTGGGGCGTTACAAAGACCAAAGGGCATCACAGTGTACTCGTAGTGGCCACTCCTGGTATTGAAAGCAGTCTTCCACTCGTGATCCTTTTTGATACGTATGAGATTGTAAGCACCCCTAAGGTCCAATTTAGTAAAAATTGTGGCCTGTTTAAGCCTATCAAATAGTTCTGTGATCAAAGGTATGGGGTACGCATTTTTGACGGTGATTTTATTTAGGCCCCTATAGTCAATACAAGGCCTTAATTCGCCATCTTTCTTAGATACAAAGAAGAAACCAGCCCCTGCCGGGGAAGAGGATCTTCTTATAAATCCCTTCTCTAGAGATTCCTTAATATATTCCTCCATAACCAGATTCTCCTGAGGAGATAAAGGATATATTCTCCCTTTGGGAGGCATCGTACCAGGTAATAAATTAATTGCACAATCGTAAGGCCTGTGAGGTGGCAATCTTTCAGCCTCCCTTTTATCAAAAACAGATTTAAGAGACAGGTACTGAGAGGGTATGACCGTAGGCACGGGAGGAATATTAGTAGAATTCAAAGGGGTGACTTTAACAATACAAGACTCTTGGCAAGAATCACTCCAAGAAACTATTTGTCCTGACTCCCAATCAATGGTGGGATTATGAGTACGTAACCAAGGATACCCTAACACGAGGTGAGAGGAAGGAGAAGTAATGATCTGAAACCGAATGGTCTCAGAGTGTAACACCCCTGTAGACATATGAAGTGGAACAGTTTCATGAGTGATAACTGGAGAGCATAATGGTCTACCATCTATGGCCTCAACGGCCAAGGGTGTCTCCTTCTCTCTGGTGGGTATGTTATTCTCCTTGACAAAACTGGAATCAATAAAGTTTTCGGCCGCTCCGGAATCAACCAGGGCTAGTATATTCCCTGCTATGCAGTTACTATCAAGGTGCAGGGAAACAGGAAGAAGTAATTTATTAAGAGGCAAATGTGAGGAGTGTGATGTCACACCCAAGGCCAGTCCTCTATACGGACTTAGGTGCGATAGTTTCCCGGACGCACGGGACATTCTTGTCTCATATGACCCCTCCTACCACAATAAAGACAAAGTCCCTCCTTTCTCCTATAAAGCTTTTCAGCGTCAGTGAGTTTGGCAACCCCTAACTGCATAGGTTCCTCCTCAGAACCTTTAGATCCCTCGGGAGTCTCAGCTCTAGGGGAGTTAACGGGAACAAAATGTCTATTTCTGGACCTGGTATATAACCTGTCACGGATCCTGTTATCTATATCGATAAGATAGTCAATCAGGTCCTCCAGGGGTACAGGGAGGTCCTTAGCTGCTACCTCATCCAACATAGTTTCAGACAGACCTTCCAGAAACGCGGTAGTAAGCCCATTATTAGTCCAATCTACCTGTGAGGCCAGGGTACGGAACTGAATAGCATAATCGGCTACAGATTTAGATCCTTGCTTTATTCTCATTAATGCCCTGGCGGCATTTTTTGACCTTTTAGTCGTGTCAAATGTTCTACGAAACGCTGCGAGGAAGCTAGTGAAGTCGTGTACCATAGGCCCATTAGCCTCCCAAATAGGATTTGCCCATTCTAGTACCTTATCCGTAAGTTGGTGCATAAGAAAACCCACCTTAGATCTATCAGTGGGAAATGAACGTGGGTACATTTCAAAGTGGAACTCCACTTGATTAAGGAATCCCCTACATGTCTTAGCGTCCCCTCCATACCTAGGTGGCGGGGTTAGATGTGCTGAAGCATTAGGCATATTAGCAGTATCTGGTATAGGGTTTACAGGAGGCGCAGGTACAGGTACCGGAGCTGATCTGGATAACAGTGTCTGGATGGCTTGAGCCATTTGATCCATACAGTGATCCTGTTCTGCGAATCTAGCCTCATGAGTGGCCATCTGTTGTCCTAAACCTGCGGGGTCCATGGCCCTATCGTAATGTCACGGTAATATACCCCAACACGCAGGAATAGTTCAACAGTCACGAGACAAGAAACAGAGTTCGTCTTACCGGACCTTAGAATGGCCGGACTAGGACGAGAGACAGACAGAGTCAGAACAAGCCGAGGTCAAGGGAACTGAGAGACAGCGTAACGTAGAACAAGCCGAGGACTGGTACACAGAGGACAAAACAGCGGATAAGCAAGCAAGGATAAGGAGAGAGCGGAGTCAGGAACAAAGCCAAGGTCAAGCACCAAAAAACCAACTGAACGATACAAGCACTAAAGGGAACTGGACAGAAACCACGATAGGGCAAAGCGCAAGGGAAACAGGTGAGTAAAAATACCCTAAGGTTCACTTTGATTGGCCCCTGTCATATCCACGCCCCCAAAACGTGAGTGTATGGGGAATGTGGCCTGACAGGGGCCAATGGGAGACTGATTCTAATTTAGTCTCCCACTGTCCCTTTAAGAGCGCGCCCGAGACGCGCGGCGCGCTCTTAGTGTCGGGCGGGACATGTGACCGCTTCTCGCGGTCACTGCCCGCCTGACTGATCCCATCGTTGGCTGAGCCGCGCGCGGCTCGTGCAGGAGCAGGACCGCGCGCGGCGAGAAGAGAGGACCCCGGCCGGCCCCTGGAGAGGGTAAGTACCGCTACAATAATGCTCTGCACAGACCTAACTATCAAAGGAATCAGACACGGCAGGAAGAGGCACAGCATCAAGGTTAGCATGACTCCACCTACCAGTGCCTTGAGTCCTCCAAGCTGCTCGTACCAATTACCAAACCAACTACTCGGATTATACCCTTTCCATACTTGAGTAGGCACATGTGCTAGTTTAACCATATGGCTAGTAAGCTCAGCTATTGCTTGCCCTTCATCATCTATTTGAAGACAACAATTGCTTAGATTAAACTTCCCACATACACCTCCCTCTACTGCCAATAGGTAATCCAAGGCTAATCTATTCTGGTAGACGGCTGTCCTCATCCTAGTGCTTTGCTAGGAGATTAAGCGCTTGTGATGTTTCATTGGTAATTATCTCAACCACTGCCTGTAATCTTATGATACGGTTGAGCATGTATATTGGGGTTCTGTATCCATAAGTACCATCCTCTGCTCACGTAGCTGGCCCATAATAATCTATAATACGCTGGGGAGGCCACTCATTATCTTCCCAGGTACCTATCTCTAGGGGTCCCCTTTTCTTCCTATGATTCACATCATATACTTTTACTCCCAAAGTCTCTCCTGTTTCAATTGGCAACAAGAAGAAGGATGGTTTGAGCATACCTAATACACATGCCCCTTCCCAGTCCTGTGGTAACTCCGAATAGGCTTTCTTACCACAGATCCAGTACAAATTTACTGGGGCTTTCCAACTAGATGTAGCAGATAGGTCAAACCACACATCCTTTAAACTGGTATAACTTGCAAACGAATTAGGTGGTTCTGAGACATTTGAAGCTGACCACCAAGTTGTATCTTTTGTACTATCATTATAAGCTTTTTGCCCTAGACAAGTCAATTCTCCTACAGATGTATTAAACATTATTCCTTTCCTTGCTATGCAAACATAACCTATAATGGAGGTCTTTAATCGCCACTCAGATTTACCTCTAACACTCACTTGATAATCAGTTTGAGAAGATATTAACTGTTCAACTGTCTCAGAACCGGAATACATTACCTCCTTTGCTTCCCATGGCCAGTGGTCTCCCATATTAGTACCTCCACACACATAGCAGTTGGTTACATTAAGACTACCAGCAATGCTCTCGGCTAGATCTATAAATAAGTTTTTCGCATTATGGGGGATCTTATTTTCCACACTCATCTCCTCATAGAAGGAATGAAAGACCTGATGAGTCTGGGTTGCCACAGTATCGGTCTCTATTCCTATAAATAATATTGTCCCAGGATCCAAACCTGTTCCATATATCTGGAACCCAAATAAGTTACCAAACCTATCTATAAATCGTTCTGGGTCATTGATAAGTATATGGACTGGGTTACACTCCCTGGACTTACAATATGGCTTGGTAGGCAACTTAGTGACGATCATATCCTTATCTACTGTCTGTCCCCAGGTTGCCCACCCCACACAGGACCAATACGGACAATAATTGTATTCTTTATTTGGGCATTTTGGATCTATATATCTATACTTACTACTGGGGCAAATATACTTATCATTAGACCCATACGTTCTTTCCCATTTAAGATCACCACATACATTCCACGGTTTTCTACCACCTGATATCGCCTTACATGCATCAAATAGCAAAACACCTGGAGAATGTACGGTTTCTAGTATGGTCTTATTTATCAGGGTCCCCTGTGAGTCTCCATTCCGAATAGTCAACCAAATTGTACGGGGTTGATACTCAGGGCTAAAACACTTAGGTTCTCCTGCTCCTAAATGGCATACACTATAGTCTATGCCTAAGTATCTACACTTAGATACATGTCCTTTACACTCATACTGTGAATGCCAAATAAGGGTTTGGGAAATGTGATTGCCTGTTTTCGTAGTCTTAATGCAAACCTCGCAGCCTGGTGTGTTGGTACCTCTACCTTCCTGAATAATTAAAAACACACACATATATACATTATTAAACACATCACTCCTGACATCTTCTTTCTAACTCTTCGACCGTGCGATGGCACCTCAGCTTCCAGGTATGTGAGGGCTTCAGGGAATGGAGTCCTTCTGATCATCACTTTCCTTCACAGAGATCCCTTCAAGACACTCTGGCTATGTAACGTAGGCAGGTGGTCAGGCTTTATTATGGCTGTCAAAACACCTACTTGCTGATCTCTTGTTGATGTTCCCTTGTAACAAAACTCTTCGCAAAAATCACTTTCAATCCAACTGGGTCACTTTCTTCAACCGGATCTTGCAGGGATTCTCAGGATCTGGTGTAGCTTGCCAAGAATCTGCTGCTGCTGGTTTAACCCTGGAGTGATGAATCCACAGAGTCACTTCGGCCACCTTTATAGCTGTTGGGGTTTACAAAAGAACAACATAAGGACCCCTCCACTTTGTCCCCAACGGTACACTGTTCCACTCCTTTATCCAAACTTGTTCTCCTGGATGATCAGAATGGACAGGTGGATAAATATTCACAGGTAACCTATCTTGTACCCATTTCTGTACCTCCTCCATAGTTTTACCCAACTCTACAATCTGCTGCCGGGTAATTCCTTCTCCCAACTGACTCAAATCCCCCCTTAAGTTACTAAGTACGGGAGGTGGACGCCCATACATAATTTCAAAAGGTGAGAGACCCATCCTTCTGGTAGGTGTACTACGAATGCGCAACAGAGCTATTGGCAAAAGAACATTCCACTTGAGTTAAGTTTCTTGACACATTTTTGCCAATTGGCTCTTAATAGTTCTGTTCATCCTTTCCACTTTCCCAGAACTCTGAGGCCTATATGCTGTATGAAGTTTCCACTTAATACCAAGCATATGAGTCAGTTGTTGTAGACACTGGTGAACAAAGGCTGGACCATTATCTGATCCTATGGAACATGGTAGTCCATATCGGGGTATTATTTCCCGCAACAGAAATCGCACAACTTCTCCTGCTTTCTCTGTACGAGTGGGACATGCTTCGACCCATCCTGAGTAGGTGCACACAGCTACCAGTAGGTAATGATGTCTGCCGGATTTAGGCATTACCGTGTAGTCTATTTGGAGATCGGACATAGGGAGCCATCCCATGAATTGGACTCCCGGTGGTTTCACTGGACCTTGCCTTGCGTTGTTTTTGGCACATAACACACATCTTCGTACAATGGCTTGAGTCAAGTTGGACAATCTTGGTATGTATAAATGCTTCCTAAGAGATTCTTGCATACTATCTCTCCCGGAATGTGTCCCATTGTGATAGTTCTGAACAATTTCTACAGCTAGCAATGCTGGAATAACTCTCCTTCCATCTTCTAACTGATACCAATTATTTTCCAAGTATTTTCCAGCTTCAGTCTTTAACCACTCTTCTTCTTGAGCTGTATAAACTGGAGTCCACTGAGACAGAGGGGTTGGTATGAGAGCAGCTATATACTCCACATATTCCTGTTGTCCCGATTCAGTGGCCCGCTTGGCTGCATTATCTGCCATCCGATTTCCTTTCACCACATCACCATCACCTTTCAGATGCGCTCGACAATGTATGATACCAACTTCCTTCGGCTCCCATACAGCTTCCAATAGTTGTAATATCTCCGCTGCGTACTTGATTTCTTTACCCTCTGAGTTCAGTAGTCCTCTTTCTTTATACAAGGCTCCATGGGCATGAGTGGTTAAAAACGCATACTTTGAATCCGTATAGATGTTTACTCTCAATCCTTCAGCCAATTGTAACGCTCGTGTGAGTGCGATTAATTCTGTCTTCTGTGCCGATGTTCCTTTTGACAATGGCCGAGCTCCTATCACTTTGTCTATGGTTGTCACTGCGTATCCTGCGTAGCGAATCCCTTCTTTCACGTAACTACTACCGTCTGTATAGTACTGGACATCGGGGTTCTGGATGGGAAAATCACGAAGGTCCGGTCTGCTTGAGAACACTTCATCCATCACCTCCAGGCAATCATGTTGACTCTCAGTAGGTTGTGGCAAAAGGGTAGCTGGGTTCAAGGTATTGACAGTTTCAAGATGCACTCTCGGGTTCTCACATAACATGGCTTGATACTTAGTCATACGGCTATTGCTAAACCAATGATTGCCTTTATAGTCTAGCAACGTCTGTACTACGTGCGGGACTCGCACGTAGAGTTCCTGACCCAGAGTGAGCTTATCAGCTTCGGCTACCAGCAGGGCGGCAGCAGCTACGGCTCTTAGACAAGGTGGAAGACCACTGGCCACTGCATCCAGATGTTTAGACATATATGCAACAGGTTGTTGCCATGATCCCAAGTACTGTGTCAGTACTCCCACAGCCAACCTTCTTTGCTCGTGTACATATAAGTAGAATGGACGTGTATGATCAGGTAGACCTAATGCTGGGGCGCTCATCAATGCTTTCTTAACATTCTCAAATGCCTTCTGCTGTTCGATGGTCCACAGGAAGGGATCGTGTTCTGTGCCTTTTATGGCTGCATAGAGGGGTTTCGCCAATATCGCATAACTGGGAATCCATATCCTGCAGAAGCCTGCTGCCCCCAAGAACTCTCGCACTTGTCTTCTATTCTTGGGTGTTGGTATTTGGCATACAGCTTCTTTTCTCTCAGGCCCCATTATCCTTTGACCTTCAGAGATATGGAATCCCAGATACTTGACAATTGGCTGACACAACTGAGCTTTCTTCCTGGACACCTTGTATCCTGCCTTCCAAAGAATGTGCAGTAAATCATATGTTGCTTGCAGTGGCGTACACATGACCCATGGGGCCCCGGTGCGAAAATTGATCCGTGGCCCCCCCCCCCCTCGCGCTTACTCTGCGCGGGCCGGGGCAGCAACACATGGCGGCGGGCACCTGGTCGCAGGGGTTGCGACCGCGGTATGTACGCCACTGCATGCAGATGCACACACACTTAAAGGACCACTACAGACACCCAGATCACATCAGCTCAATGAAGTGGTCTGGGTGTCAGGTCCCTCTAGTTTTAACCCTGCAGCGGAAAGCATAGCAGTTTCAGAGAAACTGTTATGTTTCACTGAGGGTTAATCCAGCCTCTAGTGGCTGTCTCACTGACAGCCGCTAGAGGCGCTTCTGCCATTTTAAGACACTGAACGTCCATAGGAAAGCATTGAGTAATGCTTTCCTATGGGCGGTTTGAATGCGTGCGCGGCTCTTGCCGTGCATGCGCATTCGGAGCTGAGAGGCGGAGGGATCCCCAGCGCCATGGGAGTCCGGCGCTGGAGAAAGGTAAGTGCTGAAGACACACACACACTCTCACGAACAAATGCATACACCCTAGCTAACAGACACACACATTTACTGACAAAGACACACTCAGCGGCAGACATACATACACACTCACTTACAAAACATACACTCTCACTGACAAACACACACTCACTAACAGACATCAAACAGACTCACTAACACACACACACACACAAACACACTCAGTAACAGACACACACAGTAACACACTCACTGACACTCACTAGCACACACTCTAACACAAACACTCACACTAACACACACACACACACACTAACGCTCACACACACACTAACACACACACACACTCACTCACACACACACTCACTCACACACTAACACACACACTAACACTCACACTAACACTCACACACACTAACACTAACACACACTCACACACTAACACTCACACACACTTACACATGTTTTTTTTTTTATTTAATCCCCCCAGCCTCCTTACCTTTTGGAGTGCTGAGGGGATTCCCTGGGGTCCAGTGGTGCTGCTGGGCTCCTGGGGGGGCCGGTCACCCGGCGGGATGGATTGTCCTACGGGCGCGCGAGGGAGCACTCTCCCCTGAGTGCTTCCTCTTCAGCTCCCTTGCGCGCCGCGTACTGATACCGGCGCCGGAAGATGACGTCATCTTCCGGCTCCGGTATCAGTGCGGTGCGCGAGGGAGCTGAAGAGGAAGCACTCAGGGGAGAGTGCTCCCTCGCGCACCATCCGGCCGCCGGTGTAAGCAGGGCCAGCCTCGGGGGGCCCGGAGGTGGCCAGCTCCTGGCCCCCCCAGGAGAAGAGGCTGGCCCAGAGCGTACATACCGAGTCGCAGGGGCGGCCGGGCCCCCTGGTGGGCCGGGCCCGGTCGCAGCTGCGACCCCTGCGACCCTGGTATGTACGCCACTGGTTGCTTGCTGGCATATCTCTTTTGTAACTGCCGCTATCAACAAATCATCTACGTATTGTAGTAGTACACATTCTCCTGGGATGGACTTGAAGTCTAGTAAGTCCTGACTTAATGCTGATCCAAATAGGGTAGGTGAATTTTTAAACCCTTGGGGCAATCTTGTCCAAGTCATCTGGCGTTTCGAGCCCGTTACAGCATTTTCCCATTGGAATGCAAAGATACACTGGCTTTCTGTAGCAATTCGTAGGCAAAAGAAGGCATCTTTAAGGTCCAAAACTGTAAAGTAAGTAGCCCCGCCCGGAATTAAGGCAAGGAGGTTATATGGATTGGGCACAACTGGATGTATACTTACTACTTCATCATTGACTGCTCTCAAGTCCTGCACAGGGCGATACTCATCTGTCCCAGGCTTTTGAACAGGCAACAATGGGGTGTTCCAGGGGGAAGTACAGAATTTTAGGATACCATACCTTATGAACTTATCCAAATAGGACTGTATGTTCTTCTTTGCCTTTTGGGGAATATGGTATTGTCTTAGGCTCACTGGATAAACCCTAAGTTTTAGTTCAATCCGTATAGGTGGGATATTGCGAGCAAGTCCTGGTGGGTTACTCTCTGCCCACACTCCTGGTATATTAAACAAGGATTCATCACTCTTAGGGTTTTGGCTGGTCAACACTGTATAAAGTCGCCACTCTTCTTCCTTCGGTATTGATAATGTCATTATACCTGAGGGTCCATTAAACTTCAAGGATGTTGTTCCGTTAGGCAAAAATGTTATCTGTGCTTGTAACTTCGACAACAAATCTCGTCCTAGAAGTTGGACTGGACATTCAGGCATGTAAAGGAACTGATGTTTTACTATGTGGCCTCCCAGTCGACTTTTAAGAACCGGGTTAGCAGCACTCCTCCCAGTTGCTCCTATTACAGTGATAGTTCTTCCTGAAGGAGGAGTGACTAGGTTAGTCACCACAGAATGTTCAGCACCAGTGTTGATCATGAAAGAACTCCTTTTTCCCCCTATTGCTACATCGACCATAGGCTCCGCTCGGCCAAGGGGGATGGAGCCCGGTCGGTATCAATAGTCCTCCATGACAGTGTCAGCCAAACCCACAAAGTCTCTATCTTCTCTTTCTCAGGGTCTCTGCGCTGCTGGGTAATACCTATCCCCATGAACGCTTCCTCTATTATTCCCACCATTTCCTGCAGGGCCTCCTCTTCCTCTCGCTCTGCCTCTATAATTATTACTATATCCTGCCCTTGTTCTATCTCTCTCATATTGTTCTCTCTGTGGACACTCACTTCTCCAATGCCCTTCTTCCCTACAGTATGCGCATTGGTTCCTACTTAAAGGCTCCCTATTCCACTTATTCTCGCTTTTCTCAGTTCCCCTATACACTTCCTTTTCCCTTCTATCTACACCCGCGATAGCTACTGCTAACATATCTGCTTTCCTTCTCATCTTTCGTTCTTCTTCCTTTTTCGTCTCTGTCTCCCTATTCATATAAACCTTATTTGCTATCTCCATTAGTTGAGTTATAGACATCCCTACAAACCCTTCTAACTTTTGTAATTTTCTCTTTATATCTCCATAGGCCTGGCTGACAAAGGCAGAGTTAACCATCCGGGAATTCTCAGGAGCCTCTGGATTAAAGGGGGTATACAACCGGTATGCCTCCAATAATCGATCATAAAAGGCACTGGGCGACTCATCACATTTCTGCAATACCTCAGCCGTCTTTGACATATTGATCGCCCTTTTCCCTCCGGCTTTCATGCCAGCAATAATGGCGTCCCTGTAAGCTCTTAAATGGGTCATATCTGCGCCATTAACATTCCAATTCGGATCTGCGTTTGGATAATGGGCTGCGGTCCATGCTGCCGGGTTGGCCTGATTTTGAGTACGGGCCACTTCTTCAAGCTCTTTAATTGCCGCCTGATTTATCCGAGTTCTTTCCTCGTTATTGAACAATGTCATAAGTAATTGCTGGCAATCAGCCCAAGTGGGATTATGTGTCTGGATTATAGAGGTAATCAAATCTGTCATGGCTTGAGGTTTATCTGTGTAGGAGGAGTTATGGTCTTCCAGTTGAATAAGTCAGTAGTGGTAAAGGGAACATAGACAAATACGGGATCAGCATGTTGTAACTGACCCTCACCGTTAATATGTGTCGGGCCCGGTGTCAGTCAGAGAGGCATTTGATAATGTCGGGGTTGGAAGGTACCGGTCAGTTGTCGGGTTAGTATGGGGCTTCGTTGAGGAAGGTCAGTTATGGGTTCCGGTCGAGGGGTTGTAAGACGAGGGGAAGGGGACGCTTTTTCTTTACTGAAGGGAAGATCAGTAAGTAGAATATTCCGGGCCGGGCTGGGAGGAGCCTGACCAGGAACCAGAATTTACGCCAAATCTGGATAGGTGGGGTTAAAAGGGGTAGGTACCGGAAGGGGAGGGTTTAAAACAAGTGGGCTAGACTCTGAGCTAGAGGAGGGGATAAGTGGAGACAATGGAGCAAGGGGAGTAGTATTACTAGCAGCACCTCCTCTTCCTTTTCCTGTAGAGGAGGAGTAAGGGGGCGGCATAGGGATCTCTGACTCAGGGGGCGTGTCCAGAATGGGCGTAATCACGGCCTTGGTGGACAAACGAGTTCTGGCCAACATGAGGCGAGATTGCTCCTCGTGGCATACCCTGATCCATTTTGGGAAGTCATTTACGGCCCGCTTCCAATAATCGATATACGGAAACTGGCCGTAAATTTCAGGCCTACCCAATACAGTCACGTGTACACGCTGCACCAGATTAGGATCAAGACTACCAAGACTACCACGTGGAGGCCATGCAGCCACCATGGCAGGCCATTCCCTACTACATAAAGTAGTCAGGCGTGTTGGGGACATCTTTACTCCAAAATCATGTACATTGTATCCCTTTTTAAAGTTCTTTAACATACATTCTAAGGGATCAATGATCTTTGAATCCCACGCACCCATACTTAGCAACGGAGCGTCGTCTCCAACAGAAGCAAAACAAACACACTTCCAACAGTCACACTCGTTCCCCTTGGCAACAGCACCACGTGGTACAGTTACTAGGCCAAACACACACAACAAAACATACAGGGAATTCTCGTACACACACAGCTGTTACACCAGTCACTAAATAACTATTACTGTACCTTTTGGCGAGACTATACAATCACCCACGTTATAATTCTTTTTTTTTTTTTTTTTTAATTCTTTATTTTATTGGTGCGTTATGAGGTTTCATGCATGGTATTGACTTTAACAGGAGGCGAGCCCGTCAGTTTACAATAACATGTATATCGCAGTTTTTGTCAAGATGAACAGCACACAATTTTTACTTTTTATCCAGGTTACATAACAGTTGTAAATAGTAGTGCTTACATTTGCTCCTGGGCTTATGGCCCGTTTGGAGTATCTCTAGTCCACATTGTTACACCTTTAATTTGGGGTTACATGTTTGAATTTCTTATGAGATAATGTGCTACTACATGTAAGTGCACTAAGTTGCTGTTCCCATGAGTGGTCGGGGTTAATGAAGCCGGTAGTTTCGGGTGTAGTGTTGTCTCCCGTTTTGTTTTAATCGGCCAACGTTTGCCGGGAGTGTGAGTGCCCCTAACCGAGGGGGCAGCGGGGGGGAGGTGGTTAAGTGGGGAGCGTGTGTGGAGCCTCCCCATGATATTCTAGTTCTGCTTGGTTGTTCCCAAGTCTGGTCTTGGTGGTGTTCCTAACCATGTGGAGTGTGTATTTGTACAGGCCATGGCATTAAAAATGAAGGGTAAAACGAAAAATACAATAATAACAGAACAATATTAACTGAACAGTATGCATGCTTAATAGTTTCCGGCTTAGCCGGGTTGGTTCTGTTCGTATGCGGTCGTTATCAGGTCCCGGATTCCGTTCGTGGGGAGCGAGGGATAAATGGTCTTATGGTGGCCGGGTCTCCCATCTGGGATAGTCCTGCCTGAGCGGTTGTCTGGGATGCATCCGGGAGTCCCAGGGTCGTGAAAATTGCAAGTAAGTCCGCTTCTGATGTAGCTCTGTGGGTAGTCCCGTCGTGTGTGATTAGCAGTACCCTCGGTATACCCCATCTGTACTGAATGCCTGCCGTCCTCAGGCGGCCTGTTAGGTGTTTTATCGACCTTCGCCAATGTAACGTTGCTCTGGTTAAGTCTTGGAAGAAAAGTAACTGGGAGTTTTCAAATGGGAGAGGAGTTTTGCCTCTGATTGCCGCCATTATTGCTGCTTTGTCCTGTGATGTAGCACAGCGCAAAATAACGTCTCTTGCCTCTGCGGCCGGTGTGTTGTTCCCCGTTGGTAGGCGGTACATGCCCTCTAGTGTGAGTTTCCGGCCCGTTGATGGTGGTAAAATAGTGGATAAGAGCCTCCTGATGAAGTGGGGCAGCTCCTCTGAGGTGATTCCTATGGGCACCCCCCTTTGCTTTATATGGTTGCGGCGCAGGCGGTCTTCCTGGGTGGCCACCTGTGTCGCTAGTGCTTGGTGTGCTTTTTGCAGGGTTTGCAAGGATTCTGTAAGATTTGACACCCCACAGGTCAATGTTTGCATACCCCCCTCCACAGCACTCACCCGTTCCGTGGTTTGGCGTACAGTTGCCTTTAGGGTACCAATGTCCGTGGCCAGCAAGGATTGTATCTCTTGCATCCATTGCTGCAGGTCATGTTTTGTGGCGAAGGTGTCGTCGTCAGGGCCCGTGTGGGTCTGGGGTGTGTTAACTTGCTTTTCTTCTGTCCCAGGCTCTGGTGAGTGGGTGTTCCGCGGCCTTGCTGGTGGTGGGTGTTCTGCGGAGTTTTCTGCGGCGGCCATTTTGGAAGGTGCTTGTCGTTGTAGCATCTCCCCGATGTTTGGTTGGTCTGCGGCCGAGGCCGGGTGTTGTTTCTGCGTGCGGCGCCCCATGGAGGCAGAGGTGCCGCTGTGTGTTGGGGTTTCTGTTTCCTCCGAGACCTGGTAGTAGTGTGTCCCGAAGCCGTCCAGGAGAGTCTCCAGGCCGTATCTCGTGGGTGTGAGGTAGGCCCGATTTTTCTGTTTCACCCTTCTTGCCTTTGTTTGGTGGAAGAAAGGCATGGGTCGGTTCCTCTCGGTTTACCAGAACACTTGGTGGGCTTAAAATAGTTATGTGAGTTGGGATGCTTGTGATATTCGCTGAGTAAGCGTTGCAAGGTCGGGAGCCGATGGAGATGGCGTCCGTTCAGCTCCGCTCCCAAACCCCCGCCCCCGTTATAATTCTTAATATTTAAATTACCCGTCTATAACACACCCTAGTAACATCGTCTTTACAAACAGTAGTTATAGTACGGTTAGCATTGGTTAAAGTACAATTTTAAAGTCACAGTTCAGTTAGTAGTTGTTATGATGTTAAACATACAACATAAACGACAGTTATTAGTGGTTATTTACAGTATCAGTAATTATAATACATGGTTATGGTACCGTGCGCTATGATACAATTACACACTATTCACACTCTCGCTAGACGGCAGAGCTCACACTATCTAGCAAGATATACACTCTACTACAATAATTTTTTAACAAATTTACAGTTTCCCAACTAATCTATTGGCCAGTACCTCGAAGGACTACCTAAAACAATTTACATCCGTTTTGGTTAGCCGTCGCTGCCCAAGCACCACAAATAGCGAACAAGAGGGCGGAATTTACACAGAACCCTCTTAGTCTATCTACTCAATCAATAGTCTAGTGGGTTCCAAATTTACACGCCTTCCCACTTAGCCAAGATAGGTTGAGATCTAGCGGACAGAATATACACCAGGCTCCGCTTAGTCTCCCGGTCCCTCCGACCTAGCGAACGGAATATACACCCTAGATACGCTAGTCTAGACAAGACACCGGTGTCCGGCTTGGGCTATTTACACAGGACCCAGCCTGACTCCAAACCAAGATTAAACGGGCTGACTACAGGATGTTTAATTATGAGCGGTGCGCCTTCGCTCCTTCCCTCTACTGAGGGGGCCAATTCCATACACAATACAAACCCCTTATGGGCCTACCGCACAATCGGTATCCAATACCCCTAGTGGGTCCACCATCTAAAACAGTAGTCGTCTTACCTCCTTGTTCCTGAACCTGAGTTCACACTCATCGACGGGGGCACCCCAGCACTTACTACGTAGAGGCTGATGATCTCCTGGACAACAGACCAGTGGCGCCGAGACGAAGGGAGGTCCACGCAAAAGTTCAGGGGTGCAGCCGTAGGGAGCGTGGACAAAGATAGACCGTCTCACGCCTCTGCTCTCAGCTACCGTTGAACAATGAGATTCCCGGCAAATGCACCAAATGATACCGGAGAAACTGACGGAAGCCAAGCACAGAGAGATGGACACAGGTTTCTTCAGGAAGGAAGAGATCTTTATTCGATTCACCGACCGGGACTCAGAGGGACTAATGTCACCAAAAACAGCTAAAATCTGAGCCCTGATCGTACAGTGTAGGCACCTTATATATATTCTTACCCAATCAACAGAATAGAGACTAAATTCCTGTTTGACCACATGGCTTGCCCAGCACAATGGAGGAGGGGAATACTCGTATATCCTGTATTCCTGCACATGCTCAGTACATTGATGACAGTATCCTAGCTACGTGTAGCTAACTAACTGACACAACATACACATATGCCACGTGGAAATCTCTAAATGCCTACTAAATTTATTTTTACCGCGATTCCACCACAAAGGAACAGATGATTGTTATTATTTCCTGATATGTAAAACCATAGAAATGAAAGAGGACGTACTTTTTTTTCCCCATGACTGTATACGTTAGTATCAAAATACACTTAGGATGAAAATATTTATACGTTAATTATATTATATATACCGTATATACTCGAGTATAAGCCGAGTTTTTCAGCACACGGGGTCATAGTGCGGCTCTCGCGAGACTTACACTGGGAGCTGACAGAGGAGCTGCACGGACCGGCGCGGAGGAAGAGGGAGCTGACAGGAGCTGCAGGACAGGTAAGTAACCGCTCTGCAGCCCCCACAGCCCCACACTGAACTACCAATGCCACTGGACCACCAGGGAAGGAGAGACCCCCTCCCTGCCATGTATCAAGCAGGGAGGGGGGACGAAAAAAATAATTATTAAAATTAAATCATATATATTTAAAAAAAAAAAATAATAATATATAATAACCCATTATTATAAATATATTATATTATATCCATCATTAATCACTGAGCTGGGAGTGGAAACCTGTCATTATATAATAATAATATAATAACCCATTATTATAAATATATTATATTATATCAATCTATTAATCCATCAATAATCACTGAGCTGGGAGTGGAAACCTGTCATTATATAATAATAATATAATAACCCATTATTATAAATATATTATATTATATCAATCTATTAATCCATCATTAATCACTGAGCTGGGAGTGGAAACCTGTCATTATATAATAATAATATAATAACCCATTATTATAAATATATTATATTATATCAATCTATTAATCCATCATTAATCACTGAGCTGGGAGTGGAAACCTGTCATTATATAATAATAATATAATAACCCATTATTATAAATATATTATATTATATCAATCTATTAATCCATCATTAACCCCTTATGGACGGAGGACGGTTCAGGACCGTCATCGGCATTTTTCCATTGCCGACCGCTGACGGTCCTGAACCGTCCTAACTTTAAGATTTACTTACCCGATCGCCGTCGGTTCCCCGCGGCGATCGGCGGTGCTCCCGTTGTGGGGAGACTGCCTGCAGCCCAGACAGTCTCACCATGGCAGATTAGGACCCCTCTGGCCATGTGATCGCTCAACAGGGCGACCACATGATCACAATAGGTGTCCATGTGTCTGCTTGCAGGGGGACTGTCTGTGCTGACAGGCAGTCTCCCTGCATGTGTAAAATCATTAAAAAAAAATAAAGTTAAAGTTAATAAAAAAATAATAATTATATATGTGTATATATATATATAAATGATATATAGACATATATTATACCTATATAATATATGTCTATATATCATATATATATATATATATATATATATATATAATGTCATACTAAGTGTATTTTTATATTAATATGTACATATATTAATATAAAAATACACTTATAATTAAATTACACACGTATATATATAATATATATAATAACTATATATTGTATATATATATTATTATAAAATACAAATAAGTAATTTAAATTAAATTAAACATGTAAAAATAATAATAAAAATGTAAAAACAATTATATATCTATACGAAATTTTATTCTAACTGTATTTTGATATTAATATATATATTTATATCAAAATACACTTAGAATGAAATTGTGTATATATCTATGTATATATAAATAAATACAAAGAATACAAACTATTCATATGTCCATATACAAAATTACATAAATAATTATATAAATATACACGTAGACTTCAAATATATAATTATGCATATATATTTAAATTCTACGTGCGTATTTATGTAATATTTTTACATAATTAAGTTATTTTATTGATTGCAATTTAAGGGACCTGCCTGCCAACCCAGGCCGAAAGTCCAGAGAATTTAATTTGCTATCACTGTATTTTACCCTGTAACGTTCTACGACACCCTAAAACCTGTACATGGGGGGTACTGTTTTACTCGGGAGACTTCGCTGAACACAAATATTAGTGATTCAAAACAGTAAAACATATCACAGCGATGATATTGTCAGTGAAAGTGACTTTTTTTGCATTTTTCACACACAAACAGCACTTTTACTGATGATATAATTGTTGTGATACATTTTCCAGTTTTGAAACACTAATATTTGTGTTCAGCAAAGTCTCCTGAGTAGAACAGGAACCCCCATGTACAGGTTTTATAGCGTTTTTGAAATGTACAGGGTCAAATATATGGGTCAAATATTTTTACATTGAAAATGGCCAGGTTGGTTACGTTGCCTTTGAGAGCGTATGGTAGCCCAGGAATGAGAATTACCCCCATGATGGCATACCATTTGCAAAAGAAGACAACCCAAGGTATTGCAAATGGGGTATGTCCAGTCTTTTTTTAGTAACCACTTAGTCACAAACACTGGCCAAAATTACAATTGCAAAAAAACAAATATGAACGCTTTGGCCAGTGTTTGCGACTAAGTAGCTACTAAAAAAGTCTGGACCTACCCCATATTGAATACCCTGGGTTGTCTACTTTAAAAAACTTTGTACATGTGGGGTGTTATTCAGCGATTTATGACAGATAATAGTGTTACAATGTCACTATTGATACATTTTAAAAATGTATGTTTTGAAACCGCAGTATCCTACTTGTACTTATAGCCCTAGAACATGCAAAAAAATAGCGAAAAGCATGTAAACACTGGGTATTTTTAAACTCAGGACAAAATTTTGAATCTATTTAGCAGTTTTTTTTCATTCGCTTTTGTAGATGAGTAAAAGATTTTTCACATAAAAGTCAAAAAACATGTATTTTTTTCAATTTTTCATCATATTTTTTCATTTTTAAAAAATTACATGAGATTATATAAATAATGGTATGTAAAGAAAGCCCCTTTTATCCTGAAAAAAACAATATATAATTTGTATGGGAACAGTAAATGAGAGAACGGAAAATTACAGCTAAACACAAACACCACAAAAGTGTAAAAAGATGCCTGGTCGCAAATGTACAACATCGCAAAAACAGTCCGGTCCTTAAGGGGTTAATCACTGAGCTGGGAGTGGAAACTCATACACACACTGCACTCATACACACACTCCACTCATACACACACACTGCACTCATACACACACACTGCACTCATACACACACTGCACTCATACACACACACTGCACTCATACACACACACTGCACTCATACACACACACTGCACTCATACACACACACACACTGCACTCATATACACACACATTGCACTCATATACACACATGCTGCATTCATACACACACGCTGCATTCATACACACACGCTGCATTCATACACACGCTGCACTCATACACACGCTGCACTCACACACACACACTGCATTCATTATATACACACAGTGAAAATAAATATTCAATTAGTATAATTTTTTTAGGATCTAATTTTATTTAGAAATTTACCAGTAGCTGCTGCATTTCCCACCCTAGTCTTATACTCAAGTCAATAAGTTTTCCCAGTTTTTGGGGGTAAAATTAGGGGCCTCGGCTTATATTCGGGTTGGCTTATACTCGAGTATATACGGTACATAGAATGTGATGGCAGATCAGAACCGATTGCCCAATCTAGTCTGCCCAATTTTCTAAATACTTTCATTAGTCACTGGTCTTATCTTGAGTCTAGGATAGCCTTATGCCTATCCCACGCATGCTTAAACTCATTTACAGTGTTAACCTCTACCACTTCAGCTGGAAGGCTATTCTATGCATCCACTACCCTCTCTGAAAAGTAATACTTCCTGAAATTATTTTTAAACTTTTGCCTCTCTAATTTAAGATTATGTCCTCTTGTTGTTGTAGTTTTGCTTTGAATATACTCCATTGACTACAACCATCTGTTGCCTGTCACTCAGTCACTGCCTTACCCATTCAACAACATTGGAATCCAAACTTAAAGATTGTAGTTTATTGATGATGCTGTTATGTGCAACAGTGTGAAAAACCTTACTGAAATCTAGGTAAGCAATGTCTACTGCACCACCCTGATCTATTATTTTAGTTACCCAATCAAAAAACAATTAATTTGGCACGATCTCCTTGAAGTAAACCCATGTTGTCTCTGATCTTGAAGTCCATGTGATTTTAGATGTTCAACAATCCTATCCTTTTACATGGTTTTTATCACTTTTCCCACTACTAGAGTAAGGTTTACTGGCCTATAGTTGCCCGACTCCTGCCTACTACCTTTCTTGTGAATTGGCACAGCATAATTTAATTTCCAAACTTTTGGGAGTATTCCTGCTCTTTTAATGTGTTGGGTGTATCCCATCAGGCCCCATCAACTTATTTGTCTTTTTATTTATTGATATATATATATTGTCACGATTCGGGGAACCCAACACGCTAACGCACACACAGACACACACACAGAAAGTGTGCAGTACCGGACCTTAGAGTGGCCGGGCTAAGCACACACAGAATAGTCAGGAGATAAGCCGAGTAAGGGGAACCAGAAAACAGAATAACGAGAAACAAGCCGAGGTCAAAGGGTAGGAGAAAGTCACAAAGTCAGTATAACAAGCCAGGGAGTACGTAACCAGAAAACACACGTTCAGAATCAATACTCTAAAGCAAAGACCACAACAGGGCACTGAGAGACAGGAAAGGTAAGTATAAATATCCTTGCCTTAATTCTGATTGGATAACTTCCAATCAGAATTAACAAACACACGTGGGGGGTATCTATACCCCCCACTGTGATTGTTGTACTGTCGCTTTAACGCCGGGTCACGTGAGTGACCCCGGCGTACTGATATGGGTGCTGGCTCCCAGCGTGCAGCGTTAGACATGCTGCCGCTGGGGGGAGGAGGAGGAGAAGACGCCAGCGGCGTGTCAAGAGGAGAGGACGCCGCTCGCCGACAGGAGGGGAGTTGGAGATTTTGTCCATATCGGCTATTTATGCCACACTTTTGTGATTTGGATTTTTATTTGCTTCAAGTCAGAGTATCATGAATTAACCCCTGTTATGTCTTATTAAATAAGTGAATTATCACAAATGTCATAAATATTGTCTAACAAAGTGTGTGGATTTTCTCAGAAAACGACTTTTAGTCATTCTGACCTTAAAGTCTATGATGCTAAAAAATGGGATTTTGGAAGAATCATCGTACAATATTTAACTAGTGAATTGATGTGTTTAACCTGCATATTTCTTTTTCCGTTTGCAATTTTATAAATATTTTTTGTTTGTTTCTGTTAGCATGAGTAAGACACACAATGTGCAAACAATTGGTAGAATAATATCCTTTTTTATATAGTAATTCCAGGCAGAGTCTTTTCAAAACCATGATTAACCCCTTAACGCCGTTACAGCGTTCCATGCCGTCGCGCTTTAAATGGGCTTTGAAGCCGTTGCGGCGGCATGGAACGCCGTAACGACTTTCTGCCCCAGGAGCCAGGAGCCAGGAGGTACTCACCTCCGCCGCGATCCTCTTCTGGAGGGCTGCCTGACAGCCCAGGCAGCCCTCCCACGGCAAATAAGGCCCCCGGGGGCCATGTGATCGCTCTCAAAGAGCGATCACATGGCCCCCTGTAGCTGGCTATGGATTTGCCAGCAGGGGGGCTGTCTGAAATATCAGACAGTCCCCCTGCTGGTAGGAAGAATAAAAAAAAAAATTAAACATGTGTAAAAATAAATTAAAAGTATTTTTTTTATATATATAATATGTATATATATATATATATTATATATATATATATATATATATATAATATATATACATATTATATATATGTAACGTCATACAAAGTGTATTTTAATACTAATATAAGTATATATATTAGTATTAAAATACACTTAGAATGACATTACATATATATAATATGTATATCTATTATATATATATATATATATATATATATATATAATAGATCTACATATATATATATTATATATGTATATACGTATAATTAAAATAATAAATAAAATAATACAATAAATAAATAAAATATTGAAACTAAATTTAATATAAATTATATATCCATATGTAATTTCATTCTAACTGTATTTTGTTATTAATATATATATATATATTGGTAACAAATACACATAGAATGACATTCTATATATATATATATATCTATCTATATATAAAATACAAATAACCACAAATATATATATATATATATATATAGATAAATACATATAATTACATAAAAGATTACATTAGTATACACGTAGAATTTAAATACATATATATGTATACCGGTATATATTAAAATTCTACATGTATATTTAAGTAATCGTTTAACATAATTATGTGCCTGACAACACAGGGAGAAAGTGCAGAGAATTTAATTCGCAAGCACTATATTTGACCCTGTAACTCTCCAAGACACCATAAAACCTGTACATAGGGGTTACTGTTTTACTCGGGAGACTTCGTTGAACTCAAATATTAGTGTTTCAAACTGGTAAATTGTATTACAACGATGATATTTTAAGTAAAAGTTACGTTTTTTGCATTTTTTACAAACGAACTGCACTTTTATGGACTATATTATTGTTGTAATATGTTTTACTGTTTTAAAAAACTAATATTTGTGTTTAGTGAAGTCTCCCAAGAATAACAGTACCCCCCATGTACAGGTTTTATGGTGTTTTGGAAAGTTAGAGAGTCACATATAAGGCTTGCATTTCATTTTTTTCACATTGAAATTTGCCAGATTAGTTATGTTGCCTTTGAGAGCGTATGGTAGCCCAGGAATGAGAATTACCCCCATGGTGGCATACCATTTGCAAAAGTAGACAACCCGAAGTATTGCAAGTGGGGTATGTCCAGTCTTTCTTAGTAGTCACTTAGTCACAAACACTGGCCAAATATTCATTTTTTGCTTTTTTCACACAAAAACAAATATGAACGCTAACTTCGGCCAGTGTTTGTGACTAAGTGGCTACTAAAAAAGACTAAACCCCACTTTCAATACCTTGGCTTGTCTACTTTTTCAAATGGGGGTAATGGGGGTAATTCACATTCCTGGGCTACCACACCGTCTCAAAGGTAACATTACTAATCTGGCAAATTTCAATTTGAAAATGGAACGTTCTATATTTGACCCTGTAACTTTCCAAAACACCATAAAACCTGTTAATGGGGGGTACTGTTGTACTCGTGAGACATCGCTGATTACAAATATGTGCATTTTTTTGCAGTAAAACCTAACAGTATTATGACATTCACAGCTAAAATGGCAGACAGAAATACAAATTTAAAAAAAAATCTTATTTTCTCACATTTTTTTAAATTTTATTCATAATAAATTATGTTCAATATATGAATAGTTATTGATAAATTAAAGCCCTGTTTCTCCTGAACAAAATGATATATAATAAGTGTGGGTGCACTTAATGTGACAGCGGTGAATTACGGCTGAACAGACATATAGTGCAAATTCCAGTTTTTGTTTACGTTTTCTTTTGATCAGAACGTGCACTATTGACTCTGTCCTGAAGGGGTTTAGTTTACAAGAGTGCAGACAGTTGTTTGATAGAATATTTAAGAAACAGCTTGGTTCGGTAGAGGATATTCACTGAAATTGTGCATTGTTGCAGTATGCCATACATATTGTCATAACAGAGGTTGCTGTAACATATTTCATATTAACAAAAATTAACAATAACAGAAGAATAAGAAAGATTGCTGATATGCAATGAAATGATTGGTCTAGTTTTGAGTATAGATTAATGAGCTTTGTCCCATGCCTAAACACCCTTTAAAAAGGCAACCAGGAGGTGCCGAAACGTTGGGGGTATTAGGGGCTCGTGTTTCTGCCATACTAGGCTTGTGAGAATTGTGGTAATTACCGTATATACTCGAGTATAAGCCGAGTTTTTCAGCACATTTTTTGTGCTGAAAAACCCCAACTCGGCGTATACTCGAGTCAATAGTCTGTATTATGGCAATTTGCATTATCATAATACAGACTGGGGGAGAGGGGGGCTGGCAGAGCTGTAACTTACACTGGGAGCTGACCGAGGTGCTGAACGGACGGTGCTGAGGAGGAGGGAGCTGACAGGAGCTGCAGGACAGGTAAGTTACAGCTCTGCCAGCCCCCCTCTCCCACCCACTGAACTGCCAATGCCACTGGACCACCAGGGAAGGAGAGCCCCCCTCCCTGCCATGTATCAAGCAGGGAGGGGGACGAAAAAAAATTAGTAATAATTTAGTAATATTATTAGTAATAATAATTTAGTAATATTATTAGTAATAATAAAAAAAATAATAATTAAATAATAAATAATAATACAAAAATAATAATAATTAAATTAAATAAAAATAATAATAATAAAAAAAATTAAAATAATAAAAAAAAATACAAAAAATTGCCCACCCCCCTCCAAGGCTCTGCAACACACACACACACACACACACACCACTCATACACACACACTGCATTCATACACACACACTGCACTCATACACACACTGCACTCATACACACACTGCATTCATACACACGCTGCATTCATACACACGCTGCACTCATACACACGCTGCACTCATACACACGCTGCACTCATACACACACTGCATTCATTATACACACACTGTAAATAAATATTCAATTAATATTTTTTTTAGGATCTAATTTTATTTAGAAATTTACCAGTAGCTGCTGCATTTCTCACCCTAGTCTTATACTCGAGTCAATAAGTTTTCCCAGTTTTTTTGGGTAAAATTAGGGGCCTCGGCTTATATTCGGTTCGGCTTATACTCGAGTGTATACGGTAATACGGTTTGCTTTCTTTTGCATTTATATTGTCACTTTGTATTTTGCTTTATGCTTGTTGTACCGTATATTGGTCTGATTTAAGTATTTGCATAACTCTATATAGTGATTCTAGTGTGCACTCTCTTTTTGTTATATAAGACATATGTTCACACACTCTGATATCCCTAATGGTATCTAATATCCCAGTCACGTTGTGTAGTTTGTTCCAATATGTGACTATGGTTTTCTTGGTCTCGAGAAATACAAAGCATAGCAATTGTTTCTGGAGTTTGGCCATGTATGGTGGGAACACATGAAGTAATGTCATTTGTGAATTAGGGGTTATTTGGATCACTGTCAAGGTATGTACCATACCAAAGACCTTACTCCATAAGGGCATAAGATGTGGACAGCTCCACCACACATGCAGCATAGTTCCCCTCTCTCCGCATGCCCTCCAGTACAAGCCTCTCGTCTTTTGTCCAAGGTGGTGTAATCTTGCAGGCACCATGTACCATCTTGCTATAATACATGTAATATCTGTAGCACTGTTGCCAGCACTTTATTACTACACGGATCAAGATATACACTGGGGAAGTGTCACCCCACAAATTGACACTAGGTGCATAACATTAGAGCCAAGGACCTAGAGGCTTTAAATAAGGTGAGCATCCATTTTTTAAAAATGATATCCATATTGATACCGGAGAAACTGACGGAAGCCAAGCACAGAGAGATGGACACAGGTTTCTTCAGGAAGGAAGAGATCTTTATTCAATTCACCGACCGGGACTCAGAGGGACTAATGTCACCAAAAACAGCTAAAATCTGAGCCCTGATCGTACAGTGTAGGCACCTTATATAGACATATAGCTCCTCCTATAATCGGTTCAACCTACATGTACTCTAACCCAATCAACAGAATAGAGACTAAATTCCTGTTTGACCACATGGCTTGCCCAGCACAATGGAGGAGGGGAATACTCGTATATCCTGTATTCCTGCACTTGCTCCTTACACTACTGATTGTATCGTTGCCACGTGCAACCAACCGACCGATACATCAGCATATGCACGTGCACATACCACGTGGCAATCTCGGCCTACTAAATTTATTTTTACCGAGATTCCACCACAATATTAGATATAAAACTATGTCAGACATACTGCCCTATTGTGGTATTCCTGTGTTTTATCTGAATGACAGGTCTCCAGATAGAAGAGAGGTGGGGTGCTACCTGGAAAGGCACAAATATGCATTAAGTGAGACTACATCTTGTGGCTCAATTACATGTGAGTGTGTTTACATCCCATTATTCATTATTACCAAGGACTGTTACCATTTGCATTATTTGATGTTTTCGCAGTTTTTATCTTTTATATGCTGCTGTTTTAACATAGCTACTGTACTGCATAATATAAGGGGGTAATATTCTCCTTCCCAAACAGTGAGGTAGGGAACTAGACTCTTGGAGAATGTTTTATAGTAAAGGGCAAAAAAGCTGTCCAGGTCTGGAATTTTCAAAGTAGGTTGTTTTACAAACAATCTCTTCCTCTGTAATATGTCCCTCTAGTTCAGGGCTGCCTAACAGGTAGCTCCCCAGATGTTTCGGAACTACAACTCCCATGATGCTTTGCATGCCTTTAGAATTCATTTAGAATGACAAAGCATCATGATAGTTGTGTGTGAGTGTTTGACTGTCAGTGTGTGTCTGTCAGTGAGTATCTGCCTGTGTGTGTGTGTGTGTGTATGTATGTCAGTGAGTGAATGTCTGTGTGTGTATCTGTCAGTGAGTGAGTGTTTGTCTGTCAGTGAGTGTCTGTGTGTGTGTGTCAGTGAGTGAATGTCTGTCAGTGAGAGTCTGTGTGTGTGTGTGTCTCAATGAGTGATTGTATGTTTTTCAGTGAGTGTCTGTGTGTGTGTGTCAGTGAGTGTGTGTCGTTAGTGAGTGTGTGTGTCTGCCAATGCATGTCTGTCAGTGAGTGACATGAGGGGGCGGCAAAATGGATCTTTGCCTAGGGCAGCAAAAATCCTTGCACCGGCCCTGTTTGGTTTGCTGCTAAAATTTCAGTATTGCCTATGTTTGATATTGCTTTGAGTTTAGTATAATAACCATACAAACATTTTAAACGTAATTGTGTATGAATATTGTTTTCAATTTTTTTTTAACTTAATTGAGTCTGACTTTTCTTTTCAGCCAGTGTGTGTGCTTGATCTTTTGTGTATTTGTTAATGAGAGTCTATTTGTGTACATTTATATATGTATATCCTTCTCTTTGCATATGAGATTACTATTATGTAAGGTTAATATAACACTTTATATTAATCAGATTTGGTGTTATAATGTGATTCATATGATGACCTTCTTCGATAGACTTTCCATCAGTCTCCAGTCCTTTAAAAAAAATCATAAAAAACTCACTTCTTCAGGAAAGCATATAAACTAAACTGCTAACAGCTTCCCCTTCCTGTACCCTGATTCCTCTCCTGCAACTGTGCAAAAAATAAAACCCAAAAAACAAGCCCTCGGTGAATACTATCGTAGCAATCTTAGTTTTCTACTCTAGCGTTACCTTTTCTGTCACTATACCCCACTCCCTCTAGCATGTAAGCTCACTGAGGCCCTCTGTCCCTGTGCCTCCATCTTGTCTAGTTTTACCTACGTGTTTGTCCACCCATTGTACAGCGCTGCAGAACCTGGCACTTTATAAATAATAATAGAACATTTTATGGTGGGACATTGGGCAAATTTGGGGAGGGGACATTGGGTGAAGGTTGAGGTGGGCAATAGAAGGAGCTATGGTGGGACTTACATTAAAATATAGGAGGGAGGTTATCAAATTTTAAGGTCCTGCTCATTTGTCACCTAGCAACATCCCTGCCATAGAGTTTAGCTGGTGGCACACTGCCACTCACTCTATGTAGGCATGCATGGCTGGTCACCAGGGCTGGCGCGTCCATAAGGCGGCACAGGCGGCCGCCTTAGGGCACACGGGCTCTGGGGGCGCAAGATTTCAGTGACCGGCAGGAGGGAAAGCTCTCCCTCCTGCCGGGCCACAATCTCGGCCCCCGGTGCGGCGTGCGGCTGTGCTGTAATCAGGCGCGGCGAGGGAGCTCTAACCTCTCTGCTCTGCTCCCTCGCGCGCTGTCTGCTGATACCACGGGAGCCGGAATATGACGTCATATTCCGGCTCCCGCGGTATCAGCAGACAGCGCGCGAGGGAGCAGAGCAGCGAAGTTAGAGCACCCTCGCCGCCCCTGATCTCAGCACAGACGCACGCCGCCCAGCAGCCCCACTGGACCCCAGGGAAGGATTCAACATCCACACCAGCTCTCCAGGTAGGGAGGCTAGGTGGAAAATATTTATTTATAAAATAATTAGTGAGTGTATGTGTGTGAGTGTATGTGTCTGTGTGTGTGTGTGTGTGAGTGTATGTGTCTGTGTGAGTGTATGTGTCTGTGTGTGTGTGTGTGTGTAAGTGTATGTGTCTGTGTGTGTGTGTGAGTGTGTGAGTGTCTGTGTCTGTGTGTGTGTGTGAGTGTATGTGTCTGTGTGTGTGTGTGTGAGTGTGTGTGTGTGAGTGTATGTGTCTGTGTGTGAGTGTATGTGTCTGTGAGTGACAGAGTGTGTGTCTGTGAGTGACACAGTGTGTGTCTGTGAGTGACAGTGCATGCGTCTGTGAGTGACAGAGTGTGCGTCTGTGAGTGACAGAGTGTGCGTCTGTGAGTGACAGGGTGCGTCTGTGAGTGACAGAGGGTGCGTCTGTGAGTGACAGAGCGTGCGTCTGTGAGTGACAGAGCGTGCGTCTGTGAGTGACAGAGCGTGCGTCTGAGAGTGACAGCGTGTGCGTCTGTGAGTGACAGAGTGTGTGCGTCTGTGAGTGACAGAGTGTGTGCGTCTGTGAGTGACAGAGTGTGCGTCTGTGAGTGACAGAGTGTGTCTGTGAGTGACAGTGTGTGTCTGTGAGTGACAGCGTATGTCTGTGAGTGACAGCGTGTGTGTGTGAGTGATTGCGTCTGTGTGTGTGCATGTGAGTGTATGAGTGTGTCTGTCAGTGTATGATGAGTGTGTTTGTCAGTGTATGAGTGTGTGTCTGTCAAATCAGTGAGAGTATGTTTGTCATTGAGTCTTTGTGTGACTATCAGTGTGTCTGTCAATGAGTCTGTGTCTGTCAGTGACGTCTGTATGTTTGTTATTGAGTGTGTTACTTTCAGTGTGTACAGAGTGTAGCGGAGCGGAGCGCGGTACAGGAGCTTCTGTTTCCTGTACCTGGCCAGACTGACAGGAGGTGCTCACAGAGAGAGCACTCCCTGTCAGTTCGGCCGGGTACAGAAAACTGAAGCTCCTGTACCGCGCTCCGCTCCGCTACACTCTGTACACACTGACACACCAGGAAGGGGAGTGTGACCACTAAAGGGGTGTGGGGTGCAACAAGGGACAGGGAGGGAATGTGAGAGAAACACCAAGAGACAGGGAAAAGAGGGGGGAGGAGAGAAGAACACTAAGGGACAGGGAAGGGACCACTAATGGTCGGGGAGGGGAGAGGAGCTGGTTAAGAGGCACATAGGTGAAGATTTTTTTTGGAGGGGGGGCGGAAAAATGCATCTTCATCTGTGCAGTGTTAATTTTTGCGGCAAATTTCAATTTAGTTTTAGTCATAGTGTTCTGACTAAAAAGCCATTTTAATTTTAGTAGTATTTAAGTCATCTGAATTGTATTCGTTTTAGTCTAGATGTAGTCGACTTAATCTAAAAAAAAAATGTGTCTACTAAAATTTGGCTAAAATTGTTAGTTGACAAAATGAACACTGGTTCCAGCACTTGATAGGTTAAATTCAAATTTGAAATAAACAACCAAAGAATCCTCTTTCCAGTATTCCAGCACTTAAGGAGTTAAGTACCATATCAATAATCTCTACAAGCAAAAACGGCTTAAATATAGCTGGATAAAAGCCACCACCATAAACCTCTAAAAGATATTGTTGTGGACCAAACCAAGTGTTTGATGATTTGAATATCTGCCCCTAACCAAATTATTTATATTTAATGCGTGCACGCTCCTAAAGTAAATTCACACCGGACACAAGTTTCTGGTTGCTGAAAGAACTTCAGGAATGTTTATTCAGGGGGCCGGCATGCCCCTTATAAAGCAAGAATACATCATATGCAAAACTATAGATAACAGAGAAAATACATCAATAATTGGTGAGGCGTTAAGTGTTTTATCTAATGCACATCCTACAAGGCGTGATGTCACTGTCATCACAGGATTTTACTCCGGATTCCAGCGCCA
The DNA here is from genome assembly GCF_036172605.1 of Pelobates fuscus. Taxonomy (NCBI): domain Eukaryota; kingdom Metazoa; phylum Chordata; class Amphibia; order Anura; family Pelobatidae; genus Pelobates; species Pelobates fuscus. The sequence goes on from NC_086318.1 coordinate 368,049,043, forward strand.
TCTTGTTACACAAGGTAGTTAGTCGATGGGAGGGGTTGCCTCTAGTAGCCATTGTGAGTAAATATTGAATATGAGTATGAGTAATTAGGCATTTTACTAATTCTAATTTGTGTCCATAACAAGATATGTTCACCTTATCTGGGGCTCACTCTCAGCCCCTCATATAGAAAAGTATATGTAGTGGGTTTTTTCTGCTTCGGGGTTTCCTATTGAAAAATAAAAATCCAATTTGATGAAGTGAGCCAGGCACACACACCCTTAAGTGCCGACTCTCACCTGCTAACGGAAATATAACCCACCCCGTGTTATTTTAGAGGCTGGGGAGGAATTAGAGAGGTTAGGAAACAGGTTTGAGGAATTTGAGGCGCTGAATGTTTACGATACAGATACACTGATTCAATGAATCTCTGTGAGGAGATGCTGACTGGCACAGCGTTTTGCTGTTCATGCAGAATAGCTTCCCAATGATTTCCTATGGAAAAAGATCATCAAGAAGCATAAAAAAAAGTCATGAAGGCTGTGCCAGGTGGGCCAGGCGCGGCAAGACCAGAGTGGCATGGGAGAAAAGGTGAGTAAAATATGTTTTTATTTTCCACAGAGAGGGGGCCGTTTACCTAAACAGCCACTTTAGCAGGAATGCATGTTTCCCTTGTCCTTCATTAAAGGACCACTCTAGTGCCAGGAAAGCATACTCGTTTTCCTGGCACTAGAGTGCCCTGAGGGTGCCCCCACCCTCAGGGACCCCCTCCCGCCCGGCTCTGGAAAGGGGAAAGGGGTTAAATCTTACCTTTTTCCAGCGCTGGGCGGAGAGATCTCCTCCTGCTCTCCTCCTCCGATCCTCCTCTTCTCCTCCCCGTCGGCTGAATGCGCACGCGCGGCAAGAGCTGCGCGCGCATTCAGCCGGTCACATAGGAAAGCATTCATAATGCTTTCCTATGGACGCTGGCGTGCTCTCACTGTGAAAATCACAGTGAGAAGCAAGCAAGCGCCTCTAGAGGCTGTCAATGAGACAGCCACTAGAGGACATAGGGGGAAGGCTTAACCCATTCATAAACATAGCAGTTTCTCTGAAACTGCTATGTTTATGAAAAAATGGGTTAACCCTAGAAGGACCTGGCACCCAGACCACTTCATTAAGCTGAAGTGATCTGGGTGCCTAGAGTGGTCCTTTAACAACCCGTCCATAGCTTCTGCTTATTTATACTTGTTCAAACGTGACATAATTGGAGCACTAAGGAACACTAAGAAAGCTCTCTCTATTGGTGCTTGCAACACCCAACATTAAAGCAGAAGGGTCCTGAGAGAGTGTGCCTGCCGCATGCTCCACCACTTCCATGTCCAATGGCAATATCACTTTACAAGCAATAATCTGCTATTTCTGTTCACATATGGGTAGGCAAGTTCAGCCTGTTGATCTGTATGTATCTATTCAAAAATATTCCTCTCACTTTCTTTCTCTCTAGCAGAAACTGAACATTACATTCAGAAAAGTGGTTGAATTAGCACATGGGTGTCCATGTGAGCAGTAACGCCGCGCCAAGGCTTCAACCCTTGTTACTGGACATTCACACACCTTTCACATCTCTTTTCACTCACTAAATCACACACCTTTCATTTCTCAGTCATAACCAATACAAGATGCACACACAAACTCTTACACAACCATCAATTTCTGTCTCTCTCTAGCAGAAGCAGGACATTACAGTGAGAAAAATGGTTGAATTAGCACATGGGTGTACATGTGAGCAGTAACGCCGCACCAAGGCTTCAACCGCTGTTACTGAACATTCACACACCTTTCGCATCTCTTTTCACTCACAGAATCACACACCATTTATTCCAAATTCATCAACAATGCAACACATACACACAAACACACTTTCATCAATCCATCCACCCACCAGGCATCAATTCATCCATCCATCTACCCCCTCTCACACATATCTCTTCACTCACTTAATCACCTATAATTATTTTTTCTTTAAATTAGTGGAACTAATGTAGAGAGGACTGCGGTGCAAGAAATTGTTTTGGACAGGTGACAAAAAAAAATATTGCACCACAGTCCTCTCTACATTAGGGGGGCCTTCCCCCAGCACAAGGGTGGCCAAAAGGTAGATTCCCATCTGTCATGCATCTCCCACAGCTACAATTTGACCATCCATGCTGGGTTTATTTTGTGGAAATTTTTTGTGTGTTTGAATGTACGCTTATTTTTTGTATGGAGTGTGTGTAAAGTGTTTGAGCATTTGAATGCAGTTGTGTATTTGTATATATTATTGCCTCTTGGAAGCAGTGGCATACTTGTGTGTAGTGTGTTTGAATACAGGGGTGTGGGTGAGGTCTTTGTGTTTGAATGATGGGGTATATTTGTGTGTAGATTTGGTGTTTGAATGTAAAGGTGTGTTTGTAGACAATGTTGGTGTTTTAATACAGGGATATGTTTGCATGTAGTGTTGGTGTTTGATTGCAGGGGTGTGTTTGTATGTAGTGTTGATGTTTGGATTTGAATGTTTGATATATGCACACATACTAAAGCACAGATACACATACACACTGACACGTACATATACACATACGCATTAAAACACATATGCACTCATATACCATCACTGATACACACACACTGACACACACACAAATACAGCCACACACAGAAAAACAAACATACTGGCACACCCACACAGACAGGGCCGACCTTATTTTATAAGTCCCAATCCCCCTCCTACAGTGTGTATCAGAATACAGAAGAAATATTGAATTGTATTATGTGTGTGTCAATGTGTTTGAATGCAGGGGCATATGTATGTCTAGAGTTTTTGTGTGTGAATGTAGAGACTAGTGTGTGAAGGGTTAATGTACTTAAAAGGGTGTGTGTGTGTGGATGCAGGGGTGTTTTTTATGGTGTGGAACTTTCTGTATGAACTAAGTGGCAAATTTGTACCCCTCATGGTCTGTAGCCCATTCCAAACTCCAATAGTTAGTAGCCCATTAATGTCCATCAATGTCCCATAGGGAGTAGCCCTTTCTTCTCCCCTACTTGTTATTGGTAGAAGCCTATTCTTTGCTCTTGGTAGTTAGTAACGCATTTCTCCTCCCTTATAGTTGATAGCCTATGCCCCCCTTTCCCCTCCCTCATAGTTAATAGCTAATTCAAAGCTTCTCCCTCCAAATAGCTGGAACCCATTCTCCTCACACCCATTAGTAGTATCCCTTTCTCTCCAGCATAGATAATATCCACATTCTATCCCCCATAAATAGTACTCCATTCTCCTCCTCTCCCCCATAAATATTACCCCAACCACCCAAAGGTAGTATCCTATCCTCTCCCCTATAAGTAGTATCCTATCCTGTCCCCCATAGGCAGTATCCCATCCTCTCCCCCATAGGTAGTATCTCACCGTCTCCCCTGTAGGTAGTATCCCACCGTCTCCCCCGTAGGTAGTATCCCACCGTCTCCCCCGTAGGTAGTATCCCACCGTCTCCCCGTAGGTAGTATCCCACCGTCTACCCCGTAGGTAGTATCCCACCGTCTCCCCCGTAGGTAGTATCCTACCGTCTCCCCCGTAGGTAGTATCCCACCGTCTCCCCCGTAGGTAGTATCCCACCATCTCCCCCGTAGGTAGTATCCCACCGTCTCCCCCGTAGGTAGTATCCCACCATCTCCCCCGGTAGGTAGTATCCCACCGTCTCCCCCGTAGGTAGTATCCCACCGTCTGCCCCGTAGGTAGTATCCCACCGTCTCCACCGTATGTAGTATCCCACCGTCTCCCCCGTAGGTAGTATCCCACCGTCTCCCCCGTAGGTAGTATCCCACCCTCTCCCCCGTAGGTAGTATCCCACCCTCTCCCCCGTAGGTAGTATCCCACCCTCTCCCCCTTAGGTAGTATCCCACCCTCTCCCCCGTAGGTAGTACACCACTCTCTTCACCAGAGGAATTACAGCTTTCTACTCTAATCACACCTATAGATAGTCATTGATTCTCCTCCTTTCTCCCACCCTACCAGCCATTGAGGATGAAGCTATCCCCTGTACCTGCTTGAGAGCCTCCTGAAGTTTGTGCAGTCCTTCTTAGGGCAACTCTGCGCGGCTCAAGCTGCCGTTTGTCTGATGACATCAATTCAGTCTGCCACATGGAGCTGCCCTGATCAGGTACCGCAACCATTTCCCCGGCACAGGCTCTGCTCCTGGAACCTCTGCCGGCTTCATTTCAGCCCCAAGAGCTGTGTCAGACGCTGGAGTGTTAATTTTTCCATGGCGCCATGTGTGGCCACACAGCTCGAACACCCCAAAGACCAGCCATGCACACAGATACACACGTTGGCACACACACACACACACTGGTATACATTGATACACATATATCAATACTATAGTTGTAATTTACATATCTGTCGTCTTCATTATCCCGCACGGTATGTAAGCTGGGTGAAGTTAATAATTTCTTCCCAGCGCTGGATGCCGACATTAAAGGGGCCGGGTCACGCTGCTAAATGGGTGGACTACCCGATGGACCCCCAAACCCTGCAGGCAGTGGTGCAGCCACACCAGCTCCAGTGGCGGTAATTTTGCCACTTATTTAAACCCATGTCTGGGTTATCTTTAATTTAAAAGTTACTGGCGGGGTTATTGGAAATGTCACGCTTTTCATTTGTTTAAGAGCAGGGGCTTTCCACAAATCATATTAGCCCATTACTTCCAAATGGACTGAGGGGCAAGACAGGCATTACATATTTACTAGACCTGGGCATCCCTAGTAGTGTAAATTTTAGATGGATTTGGCATACTACAGAGCACCTTACTATTAAGGAAAAGTATTTCCACTGGCACATAGTGCTGGTGGCTAAGAACTCCTGGTAGTTTAATTATTCGAATAGGCACCTACTTACAGGGCCAGACTAGGACAATAATTCGGCCCTAGCATTTTAAGGCAGAGCAGCTCAATAGGAGTCATCATTGGCACGTACTGACCCTAAAGTGGGCATGTCAGGACATTTCCCCTACAGGGCAGCCCATTTGCAGGGCCCTAATAATGAGCACTCACTTGGGCAAAAATTTCCTGTGTTTGACACAGTGAAAGCTATTCTAATGATACATGTATTTTGTGTTTGCTGGTGACTTGTCTCTGGTTTCCCCATGAGTGGGGCACAAACCAGAAATCATAAGAGTGACAGTGTTAAAACAGGGTAGAGTGTGTGTGTATTTGTATGTGTATACAGAAGAGACTACACAGTGGCGTACACACAACCCATGGGGCCCCGGTGCGAAAACTGATCTGTGCCCCCCCCCCCCCGCAACACATGGCGGGCGGGCAACACATGGCGGGCGGGCACCTGGTCGCAGGGCTGCGACCCGTGCGACCACGGTATGTACGCCAGTGCATGCATAAACACATACACTTAAAGGACCACTACAGACACCCAGATCAAATCAGCTCAATGAAGTGGTCTGGGTGCCAGGTCTCTCTAGTTTTAACCCTGCAGCTGAAAACAGCAGTTTCAGAGAAACTGCTATGTTTCACTGAGGGTTAATCCATCTCTAGTGGCTGTCTCATTGACAGCCGCTAGAGGATTTTCTGCGATTCTCACTGTGAAAATCACAGTGAGAAGACGCTGAACGTCCATAGGAAAGCATTGAGTAATGCTTTCCTATATGGGCGGTTTGAATGCGCGCGTGGCTCTTGCCACGCATGTGCATTCGGAGCTGAGAGGCGGATCGGGACGGAGAGATCCCCAGCGCCAAGGGAGCCCGGCGCTGGAGAAAGGTAAGTGCTTTAGACACACACACACACACACTCTCATGAACAGACGCACACATTTACTGACAGACACACTCAGTGACAGACGCACACAAACATACTCAGTAACAGACACACACACTAACACTAACACACTCTAAAACTAACACACTCACTCACACTAACACACTCACTAACACACTCACTAACACACACACACACTAACACTAACACACTCACTAACACACTCCCTAACACTAACACTAACACACTCACATTAACACTAACACACTCACTAACACACTCTCTCACTAACACACACACACACTAACACAAACTAACACTAACACACTCACTAACACACACACTAACACACTCACATTAACACACTCACTAACACACACACTCACTCACTAACACTCACACACTCACTAACACACTCACATTAACACACTCACTAACACTAACACACTCACTAACACACTCACTCACACTCTCACTAACACACTCACTAACACACTCACTAACACTAACACACTCACATTAACACACTCACTAACACTCTCACTAACACTCTCACTAACACACTCACTCACTAACACACTCACTCACTAACACACTCACTCACTAACACACTCACTCACTAACACACTCACTAAACACACACACACGTTTTTTCTGTTTTTTTTTTTTTAATTTAATCCCCCCAGCCTCCTTACCTGTGTGAGAGCTGGGGGGATTCCCTGGGGTCCAGTGGTGTTGCTGGTCACCCGGCTGGCGGGCGCGCGAGGGAGCACTGTCCCCTGGGTGCTCCCTCTTCAGCTCCCTCGCGCGCCGCGTACTGATACCGGAGCCGGAAGATGACGTCATCTTCCGGCTCCGGTTTCAGTGCGGTGCGCGAGGGAGCTGAAGAGGGAGCACCCAGGGGACAGTGCTCCCTCGCGCGCCCGCCAGCCGGGTGACAGCAGGGCCAGCCTCGGGGGGCCCGGAGGTGGCCGGCTCCTGGGCCCCCCAGCAGAAGAGGCTGGCCCTGTGGGTACATACCGGGTCGCAGGGGCGGCCGGGCCCCCTGGTGGGCCGGGCCCGGTCGCAGCCGCGACCCCTGCGACCCTGGTATGTACGCCACTGAGACTACATGTGATGTTGTATCCATATGGAGGTTGCTTATGGTGTTAATGTGTGTTGGGTAGGCTGCATATGGTGCAATGTGCATGTGGGATTGTGTGTATGTCTGTGTGGATGGGGCTGTTCGCAGTCTAGTGTGTGTCTGGATAGTGCAGCAGTGTGTGCCGGTTGTGTGGGGAATAGGGTTGTAGTGTATTTGTAGATAGGGATTATACAGAATGTGTAGAGGGGGTAGGGAATGTAATGTGTATGTGTGTGTGTGTGTGTAGAGGGACTCTAGTATATGGGAGGATATGGGCTATACTATGTCAGTGGTGGATAGGGGGTGCACTGTGTGGGAGTAAGGGACTTTGTTGTATAGGGTAAGGCTGCACTATGAGAGGTAAGGAGTAGTAAAGGGGTGTACAGTAAGGGTTATGGGTGCTGCACTGTGTAGGGTAAGGGATTGCACTGTGGGGTTGTAAGGGACTGAGGGCTGCACTGCGGGTATAATGGGCTTTATTGTGTGGGTAAGGGGCTAAACAGTGGGCTGGTAAAGGGCTTTATAGTGGGGAGGGGTAGGGGATTGCACTCAGGGGCTAAGGGGCTACACAGTGAGTGGGTGAAATCCTGTATTGTGAGGGGCTACTGTGAGGAGTAAGACTGCTCTGTGGGGGTGGTAAGTGGCTGCATTGTGGGTGATAAGGGGCTGTACAGTGGGGGGAATGGAGACTGTACTGTGAGGGATAAGGGCCTGCACAGTGGGGTGATAAAGGGTTGTATAGTAGTGGGAAAGGGGCTGCACTGTGGTGTTTAGGGGCTGTACTGTGGAGAGGTGCTTAAAATATTAGCATACAGTAGTAATTCATTATATTAATTTGTTACGATCCCCTCTCTTTGACTTACCTTGGGCCAGGGATGGGAATAATGATCCCCAGTGGTCCTCTTGGGCGCACTGCACCAGCAGCGGTGCTCTTTCGTTGCTTTGGTAACCCACAGCAATGCTCTGATCACTTCAGGGAGCATTTCACTGCATGCTCCCCTGCAGTACAGAGGCTTGATCTCCCTGACTACTGTGGAACCCTTTCTTTGCCGACCGCGCAACTTTCTCCTTGCACTCCGACGTGGAGGGGCCGGCAGGGAGAGGATGTGATCTCCCTGGTCGGCCCCAGTTCATGGCCACTGTGACCCATCAGCATTTGCCCTGTTTTCCTGATGGCCAGTCCGGGCCTGCCTACTTACTGAAGTTTAGGGAAACTGAGACTGTGCAAAAACAATTTTTTTTTAATTCTAAAAATTAGAATGAAAAGAAATGTGGGGCATTTTAAATTAACGTTGACCTAGTATTAAAAAAAAGCAGTGCGGCAGCTAGCTTTGTGCAGCTTCTTTCCATCACAGTCAGTTTGTAAGAAAAAATGCAAAATCAAATAAAAAGTCACAGCAGCCAGTTACTTTCACTATTTGCTGCTAAAACCAAATTAAATGAAATCTCACTCACAGCAGTTTACTTCACTGCTGATTGTGAATGAAAAAAAATGACACAACCAGTTAATTCACTGCCTGTGCAAAAAATAAAACCTAATACTGACAGAGCAGTTACATCACTGCCTGTATAGTTAAAAGAAAAGAAAAACACTGACAGAGCAGTTACATCACTGCCTGTATAGACAAACAAAATCCAAATCTCACTGACACAGCCAGTTACTTCACTGACTGCACAAATCATAGTTTAAAAGAAAGTAAACACTGACTGTGATATTGATGTTACAGCACTATCGCTTTCTAGGTAAACGAAAGGTGACTGGAGTACAACTAAAACGCTGGACAGGTCTACCCTTATCCCTTTCAGCTTGGAGCTCTCTACCCACAGCCCAGGAGACAACGTAACGCCGTAACTTTACCTTTTCTTCACGGTCCCTCGTTGTCAGGGAAAGAGATGTTGAAGAAAATTCATAATGCTGCAGTAGGCTAGGAGAGGGTGTTAAAAGAAAATCCAAGAAACAACTGCTGCTGCTCTGGTGGAATAGATGGAGTAAATGCTTCGTATCGAGATGTTAGGGTCTCCTGTATTACTCGTGATATTAAGCTCTCCAGTGGTGGCTATAAAGAGAAGACATAAGAAGTTACTGTAGTATTTACACATTGTACAACAACTCCAATAAGAGTTACCATTCCTAGAAAGCAGTATAAGAACACCAATACGGATGTAAAAGATGGCGGAGTGAGATTGCAGAATGCCAAAAGCTATATGGATAAACTGGTGTAATTTTCCTATTATCACAGTGTTCTAGCCATAGTGCCAATGAACAAAAGGAAAAATCAAAGGCTAGATTGCTTCAAGAAACACTATAGTGTTAGGAATGCAAAACTGTTTTCCTAACACTACAGTCTCCCTATGCTTCCACTGCACCCAGGCCATGAGCACTTACCTGATTCCAGCGCTAAGGTCCCTGGGTGCTGGATCGGGCTCCTCTTTCTTCGACCTCAGTGTGATCTGGAAACCTAATGTGGATTAACAGTGAGCCCCACCCCAGCATTAGGCCTTCCACACCGTGCTTTCCTATGAGGTTTTCCAAGATAGTTGGGTACAAAGGGACAGGCACAGCTGTTTGGTTAGGGACAGCAGTGTATGGATATGGCTGGAGTGGACACTTTAGAGCTTGCAGTGCTGCCAAGTTTAGATATTGTTTGTGTTTCTGGGCTAATTACCCCATAATACTCAGATATACATAGTCCCAATCACAACCAGTAATCCACGGTCACACCATATTAGCCCTTTGATCGTCCCTCTTATATTTTCATAAACTAGTCACTCATTTTGTTACATTGATTTTTCTGGTCTCTGTTTGAAGTTTCCGTATACTTACTGTTCTTAGCACAAAGGGGGGATCTAGCCTGCCAGCCTCCAGCTCATCCCAGTCAATGGACTGGAACAAAGGATGGAATCGGATGCTGCTAGCTGCCCCCAAGCGCTGAGATGGATTTTTGCACAGGAGCTGCAAATGGAAGAGTAGAATGTCAACAATAAAACTGCCACTGCCTTTGTTCATTGACTAAAACACATGCAAACACAATATAGATATCTGTAAATCTGTATGCAGTATCACAAGGTTAAAGGGACATTCTAAGAATCAAAGGTGCAAGATTATTACTAGTACACTCGCTTTTATCTCCACTCGACTTCATATGTTGAATGCAGTGTTTAAGGTTCTCCTGCTCTCAATAGGAGACACTACCTAACCCAGCATCAGTTCCCGATTCTCTCTAGTTTTAGTCATTTTATCACTGTGTTCTTGATTGTTTAGTTGTGTATATATTTCATTCCCTGAAATCCCCTCCTTAAATATTATCCTGTCTTATACGACTTTAAGGAATCTTCCCAGCTATGGACTGCTGGTATGAGCTATAAGCATTTGACTGAATTAATATATCTTTTATTTTCGATATTACCATATATAGACACCATTGTCATTTATGGCCATTCCGTGTCACTCTTTGTTAATAGTTTTCTATAAATATATGTTCTCTTTTTTTAGCTGTGCAAAGAGTAAGTTTTTCATAGAATTGTTATCTTTTTCAGGACATTAATCTAGACTGCCGGATCATACACACCTTTCTCACGAGATCTTTGACCTGTTTTCTTTGACACTCAGGGTGGTCTGTGGTGTCATGAAGCATTGTTTGGGCAGCATTTGGATTTTTGGGAAATGCTCTCTTGGCCAGTTTATGAAGGATTAAACCATAGGCCCACCAATCTACTGCAGCATTATATTTTCTTCCTTTCCGCATCTGCCAACATAATTTCAGAAATTATTAGTCAAGTGTTTCCTTACAGGAAAGAAGGTATTACTGTCAAATATAATGCTGTTCTCATCGTCTGCCTATTAAAATAGGCAACTTATAAAAAATATATATTTCACTACAAATGTGCAATGATTCGGAGCAATATGACTGGTTGGGACAGTATAGACAATCACTGAAGTTGTTTTTCAATTTTAAAGAATTGTCTTTAAAGTTTGCAGGACCTAGCCAAGCACTATTGCCATCAGCCATAATAAATAAAGATGTTAACCCATGCTCATTATAATATCAACCATAATACCTTATTACAAAGGAGAATAACATGAGCATTGATAGAAATGTTGAATTCTAGTTCTTCATCTTCATAGCTATAAAGATCTGTTTAGCTATAGAGTGATTGTTGCTCTTGGTGAGGTGTAATATGATCAATTCATGTAGCCTCAAACCCAAACAGTAGCCATGGTCAATCCTACCTCTGGAGCCATATAATCTACAGTGCCTGCGTAACCCTTTGCTTTCCTCTTGCCGTGCATCTCCAGCGCCAGTCCAAAGTCGCCTATCCTGATGTGACCCGCTTCATCCAACATGATGTTCCTTGGCTTTATGTCTCTGTAGAGAGAAATATCATAAGATTTATAGTTTATTGAAGATCTGTCATGAAACATGTCGTTTACATGGCTTACTAATAGTAAAATACTGGAAGTATGTACAAATCTATTTATGAGCTATAGCCAATCAATGAAATAATGCCCCATCAATTCACAGAGAAATGAAACAGGCTGCTTATACCTGAATTTAGGAGACAATTTAAAAAAGGATTTTGTAATTAAGTTTGAATTAATGCAGTTTTCTACATTTCTCTTAATCAGGTGGACTAGAAATGACCATTCTGCTTCTTTCTTTCTTATCCTGCCCTTCCTTTTTTCTGCTCTGCCCAACACGAGTACATGTTTTTCTCAAACGTAAGTAAAAAGCCTCTTCTTAGTGTTAAGTTGAAACGGTTTGTAAAATGCCCTCTTACAGGTGAAGTGTGAGAGCAAAAAATCTTAACTCACCTGAGAGAAAGGTAAAAATGTAGCTAAACAATATGGATAAAAAAAGGACCGCACAGTGTAGAGAGAGCAAGCTTATAAATATATCGCTTAACGAAGATGTGTTTACCGATGCACAATGTCGTGTTGGTGGAGATATTGGAGTCCACACGCAATCTCCGCAGCGAGGAAACTGATAAACAAGAATTCAAATATTAATCAACAAAGTATTTAATATAAAATGAACTTACTTCTTAAAATGAGATCTTCCTAAATGAGCTGACCTAGGGAAAATCCACTGTAATAATTTATATATATAGAAAATCAGAGCTCTCTCCTGCCTACATTATTCACTTTTCTTACTGTCACATATACTTTTTCTAGTATTATTGGTGTGAATACTTTTTATTATCAAATATGTTTCTATTGCAAACTTCAATAATATTTCTCTGTATAACACGTGTATACCTTGTTAGGACATCTATACCATACATAGCAGGTATCTTCTTATCCCTTTTATGGACTAGCTTCCTTTATATTTGCTATTACTCATTGTGGCAATTTTCCATCCATTTACATCCATTTACATGTTCGGTTGTATGCAAAATGTCTTGTGCCCATCTGTTGTTCATATTGTTGCCTAGTGTTATGTGTAAAATCAGTATTATATGTTATGAGTCTATTTAGCACCAGTTGCAGTAGGTTTTTGTCTATTTTGAGCTCCTCGTATATCTGCATCTTTGATCTGCCTCTAATTACAGTTTTTTTTCTTCACCAGCTTGTCTTTCTCACTCTGTATTGTCTATCACTGTTTGAACTCACACACCGGCATACTTGCTCTAATTTCACATGTTGATCACTGGTTGCATGCAGCACACACTGTGATTTCACTGTTTACCCTTAGACACTCCAATCACACGCAGCCACAGTCCTCTATCTCCTGCATCTCCTCCTATTTGTCGATTCTCGGCTTCTACATTTGATGATCGATTGGACTCATGTACAGATATGCTTTAGCTGAGATACTTTAGTAACAAGACTTCACTCTTTCTACCCTTTCCTCCTTGTTTATATGTAGTTGTTTTTATACCCCGACACTCTTTGTTATACATTGTATGCTTGTTTCTTAGCAACACTAGGTGTATGTGCCCACACCTTTCTACATCATCACGCAACATGGGTTCATACTGAGTTAGCATTTTGTAGAATATTTATATTCAGAGTATATTTATTGTATGTATATATGTTTCAGACTCACTGATGTTCCTAATTTTTCTAAATTCTTTATCTATGGCATTCACCAGTGTCTACCAACCAATGCTAATAGTAGAAAACGTGGTGGTGGGCAGCTGTATATTGTTTATTGATAACTGTCTCCTTTCACTCCCACCCAAATTAATTCCTTTCCAATCCTCCTGTCAATATATACAGTGGCTCGATGTTGAGAATTGTACTTCTGTTCTTTTAATAGAAAAACATTATTTAACATTGTTCCATAAACTTTAATGATATTTTTAATCTGTGAATGTTTATGTTGGGTGATTTGGTCATTATTAAAACTATTAGTATTTTATTTGAAACTTCAGGGTTCCTTTACCGACCCACTTTTCCCAAAAAAAATCTTTAAATGTGACTCTTTCCTCAGCCCTTGTCATATTTCTTCCTGTTAAATCTTCTCATTGCTCTGACCCATATTTCCCCTCTCATCGTCCGGTCTCCATTTTAAGCATCGTCTTTTAAGACTTACATTGCAATGCAAGGTTCCAGTCTGAGGTTTCTTTTCAAGAAGCTGTCAAGATCACCACCATGCAGATACTCCAACACGTAGCATAGATGGGTCTGGTTGACAATAAAATACAATGGGATATACTTCACAACACAAACACTTAAACATCAAACAGAAAACTTGTTAAAACATAATTTCTCGTACTTTGCAATTATTTTTTCTATGGCAATCTAAATCCTAGAGCTGTGAAAAAAAAAAAAAAACGATGGTCTGTTTAAGGAACCAACTGTAATGGAGTGCCTTTGATCACTGTGTTTATGCCATTTTGAGAAGAAAAAAAAACATGCGGAAACATGAATGCCTTGATTTATAATCCTTAAAACCTATTAAGATTGGAATATATATATATTTAAAAAAAAAATAACAGATAAATCAGAATGTAACCCAAAACTGACACTAGATGTTTTCTAAGAGTAAATTTGGTGATACCACTGATCACTCCTGAATAGGCAAATTCGCAATAATTTTTTGCTTCCCGTTAGCCTTGAAATATCGGAAATTCAATTCTTCACCTAAGTTTTGAAATATCGAAACTTCAAACAAAGTGCAAGAGTTCAGAATGTTGGCAAATACAAAATTATAGCGTTTTGGCATCAAGTTGAGATTGGCGCATTGAAACATAATTTTTGTTCTTGCCAGCACAAACATGATCCTCTGCATTGAATCTGACCTGAGAACCCTCTGCAACGACTCCTGGGGTTGAGTGTGCTGATTCTCTTTGTTCCTGAGAGATGGAACATTCCTTTTCCACTTTTATTAGTGTCACTGGTGCCAGGAATCTAGCAATCCCTCTGACACTGCACTTGAGAGTTCAGCACTTTTAGTGCTTAAGGGACTGAGCATCTCTCTAGTACTGTAACTGCTATTCACATCAAGTTAACAAAATACATAGCACAAACACAATTAATATTGCAAACTTTGAAAGAAATGTTTAAAATATAGCCATGTGAAATATGCAAAGAACACAAAATAAGTACAAATTTGAGCATTCCATATGTAGCCTAATGGATAATGCAAAAATTCCTCTTTCTAATTATGAGTTGCTAATCTTTCTTAATCTGGAACGAGCTAGGTATGGGTTAGAAACTATACAAAATCAAGTCCTGTGCTTAAACGCCCACTACTCCTGGCAGCAGCAGTGACTATGGTACACATCAGCCCCAATACATACAATATAAAACAAAGCAAAAGAGTTACTTGCTCACTATCCCAAATCCCTGTGGACATTTAAATAACTGGAGGCTTTTTAGTATCACTCACAAATACCCTTCTTTTTCTCATTAGAGATTTTTACCTGTTAGCTGAAGACAGGAAGGTGAATTTTTAGTGTAGGATTATTCACCTAAGAGGTTTGCCTTAACGTGGCAGGTGAGTTTATAGTAGGCATAGTGCACAAGTAACTTTTTTTCTTTTGTATATATTGGTTAGAAACCAATTTGCCACAGAAAATTTAAAGCAAACATCTGCAGATATATTGCTGGTTGGTTTGTTAATGGAAAGTTGATTTATGACCATTAAGGAATTACCGGGATCTGAAACGCTCCATAGGCTTTGGTTAGGTAAGGACTTCCGGCTGCCATCTCCAGCACTCGACGTTCAGTGAGTGTCCTCTCGGAGGCTTCAGTGAGAAGATCTTTCTTTCTCACTATTTTCAAAGCCACCACCTTCTTCGTTGTTTTATCCGATGCCAGGAAGACCTGAATGACACATAAATAAAAAGGCTTTCAGAATGTTGTGTCAATCCTTGTGTGATAACATATCTATTAGCATGATGTATTTAAAGGAAAACTGACACAAATGTTTTAAATGTAGCAAGCTATATTTACTTAAAGGACACTATAGGCACCCTGACCAGTTCAGCTCATTGAAGTGATTTGGGTGCATAGTTCCAGGCTCCTTGACCCTGCAAAGGTAATTATTGCAGTCTTTAATAAACTACGATAATTACCTTTGAGGGTAAACACCAACGCTAGTGGTTTTCTACCAAACAGCCACTAGAGGGACTTCCGGGTTATTAGGTGACATTTGGTCGCCTAACTGACGCTGGACGCCCACACGCTATGCATGAGGACATCCAGTGTCATGTTAAACCCCCTATGGTAGAAATACTAATGCAAGCATGGCCATGGCCAGGAGCAGAGGCAAACCCAAACCAGCGCCGACAGGGCTTTAACTCCTTCTGCAGCACGGGGGTGAGGGCTGTGAGGCAGGGGGAAGCTATGGTGCCAGGAAAACAACTTTGATTTCCTGGCACTATAGTTTCCCTTTAAGAAACCTACGGTGTCGTTATTATATTACAGACATATCTTGTAAAATACATTATTATTTTGTTTTTTAGCCTTTCTCCTTTAAACTATCTTTAATATGCCCTATGATCTCATTACACCTAACTTGATCAAAAACACACCAGAGTAGCTGTGCACAAATCCAATCCCGGCCCTGTTTATATACTGAAGTCTGTACCAGATATGGCTGATTGAAGCTAATGTATCAGATAGATTGTGATAAAAGCATATTCATTCACAGTGTTTAGCATTCTAATGGTATATCTAAACCATTGGCACCACTTATAATTTATAGCAGCGATGGCGAACCTATGGCAGGCGTGCCACAGATGGCACTCTGAGCCCTCTCTGTGGGCATGCTACCATAGATCACTGCTAGGGTGCCCAGCCAGTGGTGTACCGCGAGGCACTGCCTTATGGGCGGCACTGCCTTATGTTCTGGGGGACCCAAGAGCTGGCCGGCTGGCCACCTTTGGGCCCCCCCATGAGGCGGGCGGCAGCTTCTATTGCGCAGCAACCTCGCGCTGCTTAGTGATGCCGGGAGCCAGAATATGATGTCAGACCACTCACAAATCCACTCACTCTTTACTTGCTAAGGTGCTCCTCCAGCCTTTTAACAATACATACACTCATAGAAGGGCACTTACTGGTCATCTTAATTTGCAAACTTTATTCACCAATTGATGTGGAAACAATCAATTAATTGATTATCTTGCGTATCTGCCCCCTGCCAAATTAAGAAGTAATGCGTGCACACTCCAGACACAGACACAGGTTTCGGGTTAATGAAAAACTTGAGGAATGTTTATTCTGAGGGGACGGCATGCCCCTTATAAAATTACATCATATGCATTGTCAGAGATAACATGGAATAATACATCAATAATTGGAGGTCTCCCCCAGATTCCAGCGCCATCTTGTTAATAAGGGTGTTAGTCGATGTCAAGGGGAAACTCCCTAGCGGCCATTTTAGGTAAATCACATATAAAGTTGAATAATGCTGATTGTAGTTATGCTGAGTAAATAGGCATTTTACTAACATAAATTGGGTTAATATTTTTGTCCACAACACCAATGTTCAGTAACTTTACAGTATCATCAGCGTTTCAGTCCTAGTCCGGATGAGGACCAAAACTTTGATGGTATTGTAAAGTTACTGAACATTGGTGAATAAAGTTTGCAAATTAAGAAGACCAGTGAGTGCACTACTTTGAGTGTGTGTATATATATATATATATATATATATTTTTTTTTTTTGTTTTTTTACACACACGGAGAGTATTGCTGTAATTGAACAGAATATTTTTATTATAGTAGCGCACATAAGCTTTAGAAAATACACAGCAAAAATACAAATATCAGCACAAACAATAGCACAAACAAAAAGAGAATCCAGTGCATTGGTTCTTAACAGAGACCCAAATGTTACTAATGATACAGTATTAGCTGGGTGACCCATTGTACAATCACATAATTAACACAGTAACTTCCTGTGTATTGTAGTATGTAAGGAAGTATACTCTATAAAGCTTTATTAAATCTTCAAAATGTGAAAATATCCTCTATTGCACTTCTATTTATTCAATCCATAAAACATAAGCATAGTAAATGTTTTCTTAAGTAGAAATGATTCAGTTTCCATAACAATAGACTGTGATACAGTTTCCATTGACATTTAGTAGAAATGTATCTCTCTCGCTATCCTACTATATCTTTGAGAATGTCCATCATTCCTATCAGGTCATGTGACCAGGAAGTAGCAATTGTAGTGACAGTTGGAGTGGATTAAACTCGCCATAATTACAGTGAAAAATCACAACAAACACTATCAATTTCCAGTACTACTAACTAAATGACAATTAAATATCCAACAGAGGAACATGTAAGAAATATGGAATTTATTCACCAAAGAGTATGTTGATGTCAATTGAGAAGGCAATATTATTTGGGTTAAAATGGGTGAAGGCCTACTTTAAGCTAATTTTTATAATTCTTCCCATTACATACTGTTTAGTGAATTAACCCTCATCTACCTATTGTTCCTGTGTTACTGTGTAATTGTCTCATTTATTGTACATTTCCCCCCCTTTCATAATATTGTAAAGCGATGCAGAATTAGTTGGTGCTATATAAATGCCAATAATAATAATAATAATAATAATAACCTTGTTTGGTTTTTAATACTGTGCACTGCCCATAGAACTAATCTTAAAATAAAGTAGAGACAAAATGGGAAGGTGGGACCTCCCACTTGAAAAGTGGGGGAAGGCAGGTTTCACTGAGATTACAACCGATTAAAAAATCATTCTTAAATAGAAGATATTTTAAATACAATTTTATTAGAAAAATGGTTAAAGGATTAATACCAAGTAATAATGGATGAAAACATGTGCTAAAATAAAAATGTGTAACAAAAAACAAACAATAAATGAAAGAAAGGGGAGCAGGTCTGGTCTTAATTATACCAGTGCTAGTCTAATTTGTAACGTTACACAGGGTTATGCCTGTATTACTCACCTAACCCTATCTAAACAACAGAATAGGTTTTATAACCTATCTCTGAATCTAATTTTTCAATAAATTTTCTAATTGATGCTAAAATAAATTGACATAAAGTTCAATCTTACAGGGGAGCAAACAGAATATATTAATGTATTTTCAAGTTAAAACCAGCAATAGATGAAACTAAGTGACCACAATCAGAGACAAATCACATGTTTAAGCTTTTGAATATAAATCTTTAAATGATTTGATAAGGGTGTACATCCTATAACCAATTATTGAGAATTATATTAATCAACAATGTGTTACATCACCCCTAAAAATTCAGTTTCTTTTGTAAAAAATATATCTGCTGTGTAAATGGATATTTCACAAATTGCGTACCTTTCCGTAGCCACCCTTGCCAAGCAGTCGGTGGAATGTAAATCTCTCCAGCGAAAGAGATGAATCCAAAGATGGACCTGGATCTTCTGGAGAGTCGCTGATTTCTCCATTAATTTCCTCTTCACTCGCGCGTTGTTTTCCTTCTTCATCTTTAGGTTCTTCTTTCTTCCTTTTCTTCACCTGTAGCTCTTTCCTGATGTCACTGTCCTTGTTGTCTTCTTTTTGTTGTGTTCTTCCTCTGCTCTCTACGTCTTCAGCGGTCCTCTTCTTCGTCTTCTTACCATCCATGTTTGAGTTTGATGGTTTTAATCCACGAATTGTCGAATAAAATTTTTGCCAACTGTCACCAATCAAAATCGCTCTCAAAAGGTTTGAAGTGAAGTGGCAGGTGCATGAGCCAAGTTCTATGTCATGAGTTCTAAAGTGCTCTGATTGGTCAGAAACTGCATCGTGTTGTTTTTTTTTGTTTTTTTTTTAAATCCCAATGATTATTATTTTTATTTTTTATTCATCTTTCATAATAAATAATTCATATTTCTTAAAACTCTTTGTAAATGTATAATTTCAAATATATTTTAGGTTTAGTGTTTAGCTTCTCATCTATGTCATTTGTGCAGAGCTGGCAGTAACTTTGGCCACCTCAGTAGAGATCTACATGTCCATTTTCTTACTCGGTGTCCGAGTGCGGCACACTAGGCCTTGTTACTGCACCAGGTTGTGTGCGTGCATCCTTTTGACATCTATATTTATTCTGTACAATTGCTGCTCACTTAATTAGGAAATTGTATAGAGGTTTAATATGTACTTAAAAAGGACCTTGTCACCCACGCATTTTGTGAATGAAAGCTCCATTTTGAGTACTCGCTTTGTGTCCGACAGTCTCTTTGGTTATTACTGACCGATGCAGTATATCAGTTCATTCTGATTTGCGGCAGTGCATTTAGGTAACGTGTATGTATTGCCCCACACAAAGTCCTCTACGCTGTTAGCGTGTAGCAAATTACCACTTATAGGTATCAGCAATTTAGGGCAAGAAAAGGTAATTAATGCCCTAAAAAAAAATTATCTTTTGTTTTTTCTTGTTTTAGGTAAAGGGGCACCCTGACCACCAATACTATTGCAGCTTAATATAGTGGTTTTGGTGCCTTGGTGCTCTCTTTGTATGGTGACAAGTATAACCATTGCCATTTATGAGAAAAAGTTGTGTTTGTTTGTCAATCAGTGTGCCTCTAGTGACTGTTAATCATACTGAGTTTAGAGGCATTTCCATGTAAAAACGTGTAAAGTTTTCTTTGTTTGACATCATGATGATGTCAAACGCAGTCAAGTCTCTCCATAGAGAAATACCGTAATGCATCTCTATGAAAAGAATCCTATTGCCAATTGCCATGCATGCACAGTAGGATCCTCAATGCTTTTCTATTGAGGGGTGTCCTGAATGTAAAAACCAATAAGAACATTTTAATGTTAAAAGTACTATATGTAATCATAAATGCTGCCTGAGCCACTGTTTATTAGAGATTATGAATGAGGCAAAATATAGTATGCAGGATCTGGACGCCTTACCTGACAGTCCAGCTTAGTGCTAGCATTGGCACATGCCCCTTATCATTATAAATACTGGCCCCACAGGCAGGGGATTTCAGTAAATGGATTGTCTTGCTGGCCCTAATCCTAACTTGAACCCTAATCTTTTCAAATAGTGTTTTATTATTATTTTCTTTGTAAAGAAAATAACGGTAAAAAAGTCAAAACAATTCATCCACAACTGTATATATAGTTAATGTTAGGGCCAAAGTTAAACAAAAATCTGCACACCAGTCACACAGACTTAAGGTGGAAGGGGTTTTCAATCACAATTTTCTCCCCACCATAACCTTTCTGTTTTGTGCAATATATAAGAAAATAGGACTCTAAGCCCTTATAGGACCGGGTCCGTCATGCTGGGAAAGCACTTAACGCCGGACCCAGTCCGTCATGCGCCCCCCCCTGGATTTTTCAGCTTGTTCTGCTATTTTTCGTGTGAGATTTTAAATGAACTGCAATACCGGCGCCGGCCTGTGTATGGAGAGAGACAGGGATAGGAAGCTGCATCTATCCCTGCTTCTCTCTGCTGATTGAACCGCAGGGGAGCAACACATGCAGCCATCAGACATCCTACAGATCAGGTAAGTGAGGGATGGGGGGGCAGCCTATATATTAATGGAGTGAGGGATGGGGGGCAGCCTAAATATTAGGGGAGTGAGGGATGGGGGGCAGCCTATATATTAAGGGAGTGAGGGATGGGGGGGCAGCCTATATATTAGGGGAGTGAGGGATGGGGGCAGCCTGTATATTAGGGGAGTGAGGGATGGGGTCAGCCTATATATTAGGGGAGTGAGGGATGGGGGGGCAGCCTATATATTAGGGGAGTGAGGGATGGGGGGGCAGCCTATATATTAGGGGAGTGAGGGATGGGGGGGCAGCCTATATATTAGGGGAGTGAGGGATGGGGGGCAGCCTATATATTAGGCAAGTGAGGCATGGGGGGAGGGGGGAGGCTAAATGAAGAGTCAACAAGGAGCAGGGGCAGCAAGGAGCAGGAAGGGTCTGCAAGGAGCATGGGCAGCAAGGAGCAGGTAGGGTCTGCAAGGAGCAGAAAGGGACAGAAGGAGCACAAATGTAAAGGAGCACAAATAATCAAAAGGAGCACAAAGGTAAAGTTGAAGAAGGAGCAGAAAGGGACAGCAAGGAGCACAAAGCTAAAGTAGGAGAAGGAGCAGAAAGGGTCTGCAAGGAGCAGAAAGGAATCAGAATGAGAAAGGAGCAGAATGGCGCAAAATAAGCAGAATGGAGCAGAAGGAGCCAAATATAGAAGACAGTGTCAGAAGAAAAAGAAGACTGTCACATGAAGGAGAAGAAAAGGAGATTGAAGCAGGAAGGACAAATGGAGTGAACCCTCCACTTTATTCTGGACACCACATCATAAGGCTTTGGTACCTGGGCCTGGCAGTGAAACTCTGGACCTTCTCATCTCCCCAGGTAAAAAAAAAATATCAGTGTTAATGTGTTCACTTTTATTTACTGAGTGTCAGGAAGCACAGAGTGCCGCTGGGTAGGGGTGTTGCTGATTGACTAGAGCGGTCAGCTGGCACTCTAAGCCAATCAGTAGCTCCCCATTCATAAAAAAGTTTAAAAAAAATTATGAACCGGGAACTAGCGATTGGCTTAGAGCGTCAACTGTCAACTCTAGCCAATCAGCGGCACCCATGCCTGACGTCAATCTGCACTTCCTGACACTCCGTTTCAGATGCCGAATACCACTGAGGGACCTGAAGCCTTTGGGGTTAAACCATTTGAGAGCGGTTTAACCCCTTAAAGGAAAGAGCACCCAGGGGCTTCCTTGCATCATAGCATTTTCATTTAGATGAAATTGTTATGGTGACCAGAATGTTCCTTTAATTTGCTTAACCCCTTAAGGACCAAACTTCTGGAATAAAAGGGAATCATGACCTGTCACACATGTCATGTGTCCTTAAGGGGTTAAAGGAACACTATAGTGTCAGGAATACAAACATGTATTCCTGACACCATAGTTGTGAAAACGCTATTCACCCTGGCTTTATGTGATAATCACTATGCACCTCCCCTTCATGACACTGTCAAAAAGGGGCCAAGCATAGATGTCATTACAATTATGCCCCCCCCCCCAGGAAAAATTCCTGCGGACGCCCATGGTCCCAGCCCACGTTGTCACAATGCTGCTGGGATATCAGATCCGCTTCCCTCCACCTCTTGTGGGTTTTTGAAGTGTAGAGAGATGGATCGTTATTACATTGTGTCCCTGAAGTGAATTAATTTGTTTGAAGAGGTTCCAAATCCCATTTACCATGTTCTTTTGAAAAAAAATTTACATTTTCCCTGCTGATTGATCACTGGCAGCAGTGATCAAAATACAGATCACAGTACTTTACTGTGATTTTTTTTTTTTTTACTCTCAGGGGTTAAATTCGATTTTTTAGTATCCCTGAGGGATTTAGTTAGTTGAGGTGGGTGGAATTTAGTGGGAATTGGGGAATTTAGTGATAAGCTGATAAAAAAAAAAAAATGAAAGTTTAGTTATTTAGTTAAAGTTTATTCCCTTAATCCAAAATGCTTAGGAAGTATAGTGCAGAGGAGTCTTATGCTATGTTATCGGTCGACTTAGAGGCGACCGACACTGCCTCCGAGAGTGATGCAGGGGACAGGGACTTTGTGCTAGATACTGCAGGACCATCAGGAGAAATACCTGATTCCCCTAATGCTGAACATGGCGCAGATGACTGGGTACCCCCTATTAATTTTTCACCAGACATCCCAGAGTTCACTGCCAATCCTGGCATACAGGCTGACCTGTCTGGTTATAATATGCTGGATTTCAAGATCAGAGACAACATGGGTTTACTTCAGGGAGATCATGCCAAACTAATCTTATTGATTTTTTTGATTAGGTAACTAAAATAATAGATCAGGGTGGGGCACTAGACATTGCTTACCTAGATTTCAGTAAGGCTTTTGACATTGTTGCACATAGAAGGCTTATCAATAAACTGCAATCTTTAAGTTTGGTTCCAATATTGTTGAATGAGTAAGGCAGTGGCTGAGTGATAGGCAACAGAGGGTTGTAGTCAATGAAGTATATTAGAAGCATGGTCATGTCACCAGTGGGGTACCTCAGGGATCTGTACTTGGACCCATTCTCTTTAATATTTTTATTAGTGATATTGCAGAACGTCTTGATGGTAAGGTATGTCTTTTTGCTGATGATACTAAGATATGTGACAGGGTTGATGTTCCAGGAGGGATACGCCAAATGGCAAATGATTTAGGTAAACTAGAAAAATGGTCAGAGTTGTGGCAACTGATATTTAATGTGGATAAATGCAAAATAATGCATCTTGGACGTAAAAACCTAAGGGCAGAGTACAGAATATTTGATAGAGTCCTACCCTCAGCATCTGAGGAAAGGGATTTAGGGGTGATAATTTCTGATGACTTAAAGGCAGACAATGTAATAGAGCAGCAGGAAATGCTAGCAGAATGCTTGGTTGTATAGGGAGAGGTATTAGCAGTAGAAAGAGAGACGTGCTCATGCCATTGTACAGAACACTGGTTCGACCTCACTAGGAGTATTGTACGCAGTACTGGAGACCGTATCTCCAGAAGGATATTGATACTTTAGAGAGAGTTCAGAGAAGGGCTACTAAACTGGTTCATGGGTTGCAGAATAAAACTTAGAAGGAAAGGTTAAAGGAACTTAACATGTATAGCTTGGAGGAAAGACGAGACGGGGGGATATGATAGAAACATTTAAATATATAAAGGGAATCAACACAGTAAAGGAGGAGACTATATTTTAAAGAAGAAAAACTACCACAACAAGAGGACATAGTCTTAAATTAGAGGGCCAAGGTTTAAAAACAATATCAGGAAGTATTACTTTACTGAGAGGGTAGTGGATGCATGGAATAGCCTTCCAGCTGAAGTGGTAGAGGTTAACACAGTAAAGGAGTTTAAGCATGCGTGGGATATGCATAAGGCTATCCTAAGTATAAGATAAGGCCAGGGACTAATGAAATTATTTTTAAAAATTGGGCAGACTAGATGGGCCGAATGGTTCTTATCTGCCGTCACATTCTATGTTTCTATGATTATATGCAGCTGTTCTTGGGAGTTGAGATTTTTGTGGAGATAGTCACCCAGACTAATCCATACGCTGAGCAGTATCTGGCACACAATCAAGAGTCTCTTATCGCCAGGAAAGAGAGATGGAACCCAACCAGTGTGCCCGAATTGAAACAGTTCTGGGCACTGACAATGCTAATGGGGATAATTAAAAAGCCCACAATTAGAATGTATTGGTGTAAAAACCCCATTTGCAATACCCCCATTTTCCCCCCAGACAACGAGTAGTAGGGACAGATATGAAGACATACTGCGAATTATCCAAAAGGTCATCCGCAGTATGATTTTCTATATAAAATACACCGTCTAATTGCCCACTCCAGCAAAAAATGTGCCACTATCTATAACTCAAAAAATATATGTTTCTATTGATGAATCCCTAATGAAGTTTAGGAGGAAGACTGGGGTTTAAACAGTACATCCCATCCAAAAGATCCCGATATTGGATCAAATTTTATAAACTGTGTGAAAGTGGTAGTGGCTATATGTACACCTTCTGTGTATACAAAGAAAGGGATAGCCACCTTGATCCCTCAGGTTGCCCATATATAGTAGGGACAAGTGGGAAAATTGTCTGGGACCTAATAATGCCATTACTAAACAAGGGATATCACTTGTATATTGATAATTTTTATAATAGTATCCCACTTCTAAAAATGCTGCTTTGAGACTGTGACTTGTGGCACTATTCGGAAGAGTCGCACAGGTTTCCCAAAGGCTCTAGAAGAAAAAAAAATAAAAAGGGGGGAAAGAGCAGCTCTCTGCCAGAATGAACTGTGATAAAAGGAGGTGTTCATCCTAACGCAGGGTCGCATCTCGTGGCAGAGAGGAAATTAAACGTGTGCCAGTCTGCATAACACATTACAATCAGCCTATAGGGGATTGACCTGTCCGGTCAACTGATGCAGCCGTATTTTATCATGCGAAAGACCAGGGCATAGTATAAAAAAGTCGGCATATATATATATAATGCAGACGGCAATCTACAATACCTTTGTAATTTTTAACAAGGCAAATGCTGAGCTGAAATGCACGTTTCTATAATTTCAGTTTCAGCTCATTTCTGGGTTGCTTGAGTGCCACAGAGCCTAGCAGTGGAGCCTAGCAGAAGAATGAAGACAGGTCACTTCTGCTTGAGGATTCTATCAAGCCCCAGAATGAAATCCCCCCAGAAAAGGTGCAGGGTGTGTTACAAGAGGGGCGTAATGGCTGTGACCAGATATTACTGCCCTGATTACCCCTTTCAGCCCGGCCAATGTATTGGCCACTGTTTTAAAATTAACCACACCCAGGCCGAATAAGTATTTTTGGGGTTTTTGGGGTGTGATTTTAGTCATCTGTTTGGTTACCGAATGTTGGCTTTGTCTCCCGTTTATCCTGTCTTCTCTGATCCTTGACCTCGGCTTGTCCTTTTTCTTTACTCCTTTGACCTCTGCTTGTAACTTGACTATTCTCTGCTTGTATAGCCCGGCCATTCTAAGGACCGATATTACAAGTTTCTCTCTCTGTGTTCTCTCTCTTTGTGGTCTGTCTGTGTTTTGGTTCCGGGATCCGTGACAGCGTTGCCAGGAAGCAGATAACTGGATACTACCCCCTGAAAAGTTTACTCCAAACATTCCCCCTTTCACAGCAAGTAGCATGCACTTGTTCATAATTTGAATTGATGAACTGCTTATATTTAAAAAATAGGTGTGGCCTTTGAGAGGTAATTTTCAATCATGAGCTGCTAAAATGAGACTTAGGCCCAGCATCCACTTTTGAAAAATATGAAACTGGTGTGTCTCAAATGTGCCCCTTCAACATCCACATATCCCTGAAAAAGGTACACATGGGGGTATTGTTGTACTAAGACGACATAGCTGAGCAACATAAAAGGTGTTATACTGCCGTAGCACACATAAGGATTGCTAAATATACAGTAACATCTCAAAGTGTGTGTCAAAAAGGCAGAAAAATGCTCATTGCTATTAGGCTTGCTACAAACTAGCAAGAAAATTATCCTACGCTAAAAATGTAATACGTATGTAAAAAATGCGAAAAACTATTTTTTACCACAAACTTTGACATGTATTGGTGAAAAAATGGGGGCATGTTGATATAGATTCTTTTAAGCAAACAAATAAGTTTGAATGACTATCTGTTCCTGTCCAAATTAGAGATGATTAAATTGCGTATACGCAGAAGTAAATTCACACTGACACACGGAGTTCAGGTTAAAAGAACTTCGAGAAAATGTAATGGCATCTGAATAAAAAACAGGCTCGCAGACCCTTATAAGAGCAATATTACATCATCATAGAATATCAAGATAACAACAAATAAACATCATTAATTGGATTAGGTGTTAAGTGGTTAAGTCAATACCCGCCCATCAATATTATTAATTGGTTTAGCTGTTAAGTGGCTAGTTGGGCATCCTCCCATCATGGGATGTCGTCATCTTTGACACGGGAGTGGACATAAGATACAAGCGCCATTGTTGTTTAGCATGAGGCTCGCTCGATGGGAGGGGGGATCTGGCAGCCAGCCATTTTGAGTACTTGGCACCATTTAGCTTCAAGGTTAGTTTCTCAGGCTTAGTGAATACACATTTTATTAGTACAGTTCTCATGATCTAACTATGGCATACAATGTTTCATATTACAGGAACTTGACCGTTCCGGTGCTGCTCATAACCTTCTAGAAAAGCATTTCCTTCTAATATTCTAAATACTGTTAGGAAAATCAATAATAGTCAATCAATAATAGGTAATTTAATAATTCTACAACAGTCCCCCCTATGAAGTAACGGTTCCTAAAGTCTTTTTAGTTCTTCAGAGGGACATCATAAAATAGACAAGCTTACATTACCATATGGACCTGTGTTATCTGGAATATAGGCACAACAAGTCATGGTGACAGGTAGTATTTTACATACACCCCCCTTCTCAGCTAGAATCATGTCTAAGGCCATTCTGTTCTGGAAGGTCATCTGGGATGTGGCCTGCAACTGTTCGGCCAAGCCCTGGAGGGCATTTCTGGTGTAGTTGACAAAACATTGTTGGTTGTAATAGATATAATAAATGCAAATCAAAATATTATTAGCAGTGCTGGTTGGGAAAATGGACTCAAACTTTTCTTTAACTGCAAAATCATCTGGTACCCCCCTTGGCACACCTATGGCACACCTATGGCACCAATATATATGTATATATGTGTCAAACTTCCCTTTAGAGGGGTGCTCCTTTTTTTTTGTTCTGAAGCATGAATGTGGTGTGTCAAGAGTACCTTGTCATGTATTATGTGTATGGACATAATAACCTTGGCTAGGGCACATTTACTTATTCATCATAGTATTAAACCTGTCCCACGCTACATCAGTGTAGGTGAACTCGGATCATTTAGTCAATATTAATATCACCACAAACTCAGGATGGGCAGATAATCCTGAAGAAGCTTGGCGTTTGAATCTATTTAGCTTCACGAGGTCTCCTTTTGGGGTCCTCGGCTTTCCATCGATGGCAGGTGGTCAGGCATTATTATGGCCATCAAACACCCACTTGTTGATATCTTTTTGTCTTCTAACAAGTATTTTTTTCCTTTAGAGTCAAAGGTTTGTCAAGATTAACAAATGTTACTTCCCATGTTGTAGAGAGAGTCTTGAATCTGGAACAGTGAATCCACTGAGTGATCTCTGCAACTTTCACAATGCACTATTGGGTATATGGTCTTGGTTGTCACATTGATGACGACTAGGCCTCTGGCCATCCTGGCAAATTGTCTATTATAACTAGTGCATATTTGAACCGGCAGCTCTTTGGCACCTGGATATAGTCACTTGGATTCTTGAACGGGATAGTGAGAGTTAGCTAGGTGCTTAGGATTCTCCTCCTCTTCTGCCTGAGCTGTCCTTGGCACAAATGACACAGGATCGGCAGTAACTGTTGATTAGAGGAGTAATTATAGGTGCTTCAGAGTATTTAGAGATCAAAGAGTTCATGAGGGTCTTGGATAGGTATAAAATTCCATGGGCCCACTGCCCAGTACATGTTTTTGGGTAAACAGAACTTGAGAGTGTTGGAGTACAGCCCGTCTTCAAGGGTTGCCCCTTTCTGTTTTCCAGCTTTGTATTTCTTCAGGGTCAGCAGCTGCTTGTCATTCTTTCAGGAGCTTGAGATCTGTGGATAGGATCTACATAGTGAGTATAGAAGTTTCTTCAGCGGACACCCTTCTGTCCACTTCCCTTGGTGCACTTGTGGCTTGGTTGGCAGCTTGGTCAGCTGAGTGGTGCTTCTTCTAAATTCAGTTTTCCGTGGGCCTTTACCTTCAGTATGGCCACTTCTTCAGCAGTAGTAGGGCATCCACCAACTTCTTAATAGCCGTGCTATGCTTAACTGGCGTGCCAGTCACTGTGTGAAATCTTCTTGTCTTCCAGTTTGACATTTTGTATGCCACTGAGAAGGCTGTCAATTCGGCGTCTTGAGCAGATGTGGGTGAGGAAAGTGAAGATACTTGACGTACCTGATCTTCTGTAGCAACAGCAAATCCAGCATGGTACCTTTCCTCTTCATCCGCAAACAGGGTGGAGTCAGGATCTGGCAAAGCTACTGTATGCCCTGTTGAGAGGTGTCTTGTTTCTTCTTTCATCTGTTCAAAGCAACCATGAGGAGCAGTAGAAGAGGTATCCTCACCTATTTCTGTGTGAGATTGGGGGTATTTGTCTTTCTATTTACAGTTCTCTTGCTGACCCCCCTCTGTAGAGAGCAGATGTCGGTTTTTAGTGTTTCATGTTTCTAATGAGCCAGGTTCCTTTCATGAGATTTCTGGGGACTTAGTGAAGAAAACATGAGGGACAGCCACCTCCCAGTGATGATACATGTGTCTTACTTCCATGGGTATCTGGATAAGGACCGCACTATTTCCTTGATAATGCCCAAAACAGGTCTTTCATGATGAAGTGTACCTCCACCAGTCTGATTTTTTTTTTTTTTTCTGTAGTGTGGTATTCCCCCCTGGGAAGTGGCGGAAGAGTGGCCGGAGCAACTTTTCTTCAAAATATGATGTCAGGTAGAGGCAGAGTTGTCTGTGGGCGGAAATGTCTTAGAGAAATAAGGTGCATTGGCTGGATACAATAGATAATAGAATTAATATCATGAGGAGCAAGAATTATTAGGACCGGCACTAGAGGTGCCACACCACTGGGGGCTGCCATATTGGATGTGGGCACAACTTGAGCAAGTTGAGGCAGGGTAGGCGTGATCGGGGTAGGGGGTGTGGCAATGGAAGGTACATGGGAAGTGGCAAGTGGCTGAATAGGGCGGAGTTGCATGGTAAGGGTAGGAGGATGGCCAGGCCATTTGGGCAGACGCCAGGGCGGGGCACGGGTAGGGCGGAGGAGATGGGTAGGGATTAAGAAGAGAGGAAGCATATAAAGGATATAGATATGGTGGTGGGGAGATGGAGGAATGAGTAGCGGGTGGAGTAGGAGGGACGGGAGGAGTAGGAAGAGGAGAAGGTGGAGTGGGAAGGACAGGAGATGAGGGAGAATGAGGAGAAGGTGGAGTAGGAAGGACAGGAGATGAGGGAGGAGGAGGAGAAGGTGGAGTAGGAAGGACAGGAGATGAGGGAGGAGGAGAGGAAGGTGGAGTAGGAAGGACAGGAGATGAGGGAGGAGGAGAAGAAGGTGGAGTAGGAAGGACAGGAGATGAGGGAGGAGGAGGAGAAGGAGCAGTAGGAGGACAGGAGATGAGGGAAGAGGAGAAGAAGGAGCAGTAGGAGGACAGGAGATGAGGGAGGAGGAGAAGAAGGTGGAGTAGGAAGGACAGGAGATGAGGGGGGAGGAGGAGGAAAAGGTGGAGTAGGAAGGACAGGAGATGAGGGAGGAGGAGAAGGAGCAGTAGGAGGACAGGAGATGAGGGAAGAGGAGAAGAAGGAGCAGTAGGAGGACAGGAGATGAGGGAAGAGGAGAAGAAGGAGCAGTAGGAGGGGAGACAGACGAAGGGGAGGGATCAGTGGAAGGAGTAAGAGGAGGTGGGCAGGTAAGGGAGCAGACAGGTGATGTAGCAGTGGAGGTGGGCAGGGTGGTGGATGGGCGGAAGGGAAGAAGAGCGGACGGGAGAAATGGATTGGAGGGGGAGGGTGGTAAAGGAGAGGATGAGGGTGAGGAGATCTATAGGACTGATGACGGGTGGGGGAAATAAGGATCCACCAGCATTCAATACCAGGTAGAAATGAGGAGGCAGGTAGGATTTTCTTCCGCTATGGAGGCTGTAAATAGCCCATTTACAACAACTATTAACTAACCCTATGCTTTCCCTATAGAAAAATAATAAAAGGCTAACATGCTCATCTGTCTGAACAGGCCTCGAACGCTTCACTCCGTGGGTATCCCGCAGTGGCTAGCCCACTACATCTCCCACACCAGACTTGTGCCCGTGGAGACAGACGCTATCCCTGACTCTCCGTTCTTTATTTTATTTATTTATTTCTAACATCTCAAAATATAATTCTTACATACATCACAAATATACATTATCACAATTTTATGTCTCGCAAAAGGGATAAAACCTATTCTACTCTTCACTGATAATGTATAAAAACATACAAAATAGACAAATAACATTGTTTTCTGCGAAATAAATGAAAGAGATAATGGAGATTTTGTTAAGCTTTATAAATAGCTATACATTAATTCACCTTTCTTGTTTTCCAGTTTCTGTCTGTTAATGACAATGTACAATGTAATAGAGCAGCAGGAAATGCTAGCAGAATGCTTGGTTGTATAGGGAGAGGTATTAGCAGTAGAAAGAGGGAAGTGCTCATGCCATTGTACAGAACACTGGTAAGACCTCACTTGGAGTACTGTACACAGTACTGGAGACCATATCTTCAGAAGGATATTGACACCTGAGAGAGAGTTCAAAGAAAGGCTACTAAACTGGTTCATGGATTGCAGGATAAAACTTACCAGGAAAGGTTAAAGGATCTTAACATGTATAGCTTGGTGGAAAGACGAGACAGGGGTAATATGATAGAAACATTGAAATTCATAAAGAGGGAATCAACACAGTAAAGGCGGAGACTATATTTAAAAGAAGAAAAACTACCACAACAAGAGGACATAGTCTTAAATTAGAGGGACAAAGGTTTAAAAATAATATCAGGAAGTATTACTTTACTGAGAGGGTAGTGGATGCATGGAATAGCCTTCCAGCTGAAGTGGTAGAGGTTAACACAGTAAAGGAGTTTAAGCATGCGTGGGATAGGCATAAGGCTATCCTAACTATAAGATAATGCCAGCGACTAATGAAAGTATTTAGAATACTGGGCAGACTAGATGGGCCGAATGGTTCTTATCTGCCGTCACATTCTATGTTTCTATGTAATGCACTTGCTGCTAGTAACAGATCTGGAATCAATACATTATAATGCCCAAAGTCTCGACTTATATGTATATGCAATAATAAAATATCTGGGCTTACATCAAAAATTATGTTAGTCAGTTATTGAATCTTGGAGGCTATCATTTCCCAATAAAGACAGATTGGAGCACACTCCCACCTCCATAGTGTATGCTAGTATCTAAGTCCTCATTCCATTTGTTAATAGTTAGGCTTATAATGTTTTCCGGGTCCTTTTCAATTGGATCAAAACATTCTGAGACCAATCTTTGATTGTATTACCATTTAATTAAATTATTGAAACTCTCTAATGTTTCCTTTAGTAATTATAACTTTCCTGTTCATAATATGTGGGATTCAAGGAGAACAGCATGTCTTAAGATAGGATGAGCATGATAGGAGTAGGTCTTATGATCGAGGCAGCCATGACAGGGGCGTGGAAATGATGAGAAAGGAAGAGACTGGAGGTAAGGGCAGAAGTAAGGGCAGAAGTGATGTCACCTTAGGGCCAACCTTCTTTTGTACTAGGGGCCATTTTCTTTTAGGGCGTTTCAACATTACACTATACAGGGAGTGCAGAATTATTAGGCAAGTTGTATTTTTGAGGATTAATTTTATTATTGAACAACAACCATGTTCTCAATGAATCCAAAAAACTCATTAATATCAAAGCTGAATATTTTTGGAAGTAGTTTTTAGTTTGTTTTTAGTTATAGCTATTTTAGGGGGATATCTGTGTGTGCATGTGACTATTACTGTGCATAATTATTAGGCAACTTAACAAAAAACAAATATATACCCATTTCAATTATTTATTTTTACCAGTGAAACCAATATAACATCTCAACATTCACAAATATACATTTCTGACATTCAAAAACATAACAAAAACAAATCAGTGACCAATATAGCCACCTTTCTTTGCAAGGACACTCAAAAGCCTGCCATCCATGGATTCTGTCAGTGTTTTGATCTGTTCACCATCAACATTGCATGCAGCAGCAACCACAGCCTCCCAGACACTGTTCAGAGAGGTGTACTGTTTTCCCTCCTTGTAAATCTCACATTTGATGATGGACCACAGGTTCTCAATGGGGTTCAGATCAGGTGAACAAGGAAGCCATGTCATTAGATTTACTTCTTTTATACCCTTTCTTGCCAGCCACGCTGTGGAGTACTTGGACGCATGTGATGGAGTATTGTCCTGCATGAAAACCATGTTTTTCTTGAAGGATGCAGACTTCTTCCTGTACCACTGCTTGAAGAAGGTGTCTTCCAGAAACTGGGAGTTGAGCTTGACTCCATCCTCAACCCGAAAAGGCCCCACAAGCTCATCTTTGCTGATACCAGCCCAAACCAGTACTCCACCTCCACCTTGCTGGCGTCTGAGTCGGACTGGAGCTCTCTGCCCTTTACCAATCCATCCATCTGGCCCATCAAGACTCACTCTCATTTCATCAGTCCATAAAACCTTAGAAAAATCAGTCTTGAGATATTTCTTGGCCCAGTCTTGACGTTTCAGCTTGTGTGTCTTGTTCAGTGGTGGTCGTCTTTCAGCCTTTCTTACCTTGGCCATGTCTCTGAGTATTGCACACCTTGTGCTTTCGGGCACTCCAGTGATGTTGCAGCTCTGAAATATGGACAAACTGGTGGCAAGTGGCATCTTGGCAGCTGCACGCTTGACTTTTCTCAGTTCATGGGCAGTTATTTTGCGCCTTGGTTTCTCCACACGCTTCTTGCGACCCTGTTGACTATTTTGAATGAAACGCTTGATTGTTCGATGATCACGCTTCAGAAGCTTTGCAATTTTAAGAGTGCTGCATCCCTCTGCAAGATATCTCACTATTTTTAACTTTTCTGAGCCTGTCAAGTCCTTCTTTTGACCCATTTTGCCAAAGGAAAGGAAGTTGCCTAATAATTATGCACACCTGATATAGGGTGTTGATGTCATTAGACCACACCCCTTCTCGTTACAGAGATGCACATCACCTAATATGCTTAATTGGTAGTAGGCTTTCGAGCCTATACAGCTTGGAGTAAGACAACATGCATAAAGAGGATGATGTGGTCAAAATACTCATTTGCATAATAATTCTGCACGCAGTGTATTATAGCTAATAAAATAAATCAGAGAAGCAACATTCTGTTCAGCAAAATGAAATACTAAACTATGGACAGACTTGACGGATTAAATAAGACAGTTGTGAATATTATACATTTAACAGCCCGTAAAGCTGTCTCTAGAAACATGTACTTTATAACATGATGCAAAATAAACTCACGGAATTCAACCAATTTCCCTTATCATCCTCCAGCCATTAATCACTACACATACTAACTTAACAACTTCTATTCTTGCATCAGATTCACTCCTTAACCATCCTAACAATTTCTATTGAAATAACAAAATACACAATTAGAATATTTTTCTAGCAAAAAAAAAAAATCAATTTCTAACTCTTATCGGTAGCTTCTGAATAACTCTACGGAACACCGAAGAGACAGACCTGAATCGCAAGCATGTCACCCCCCTCCTTCCTCCTCCCGAACCTCCGCACGGAGACCAGAAGCAAGAGAGGGAGGGAGGAGGGAGGGAGGGAAGCAAGGGAGGGAGGGGGAGAGAGAGAGACGAGAGAAACTACAGGCATAAGATTTAACCATGTCACTGCTGTACAGTAACAAGACAGAAGGACTATTACATTACAATTATTGCAAGCAAAGAGACACAAAAACACAACATTTACCCATACTATAGTAGAAAGTAATATGGCCATGTACACATTAGAATAATCATATAATCAGCAAAACACTCCTGATCCAGTCAGGTCAATCATAATATAGTAATAATCTCAGTGAAACTCAATACAAAACCCCAACCCTCTACTAGGGTGGTCCTCTACCATCTAATGGCTAACACAAAATACAAAACCCCCACAGCATTTAAGATTGGGGTAGGGTGGGGACCAGGGATGGTGACCGTGGTCAGCTACATTTCGGTCATTACTGACGGGATGATGGGAGTGGACACCTCCTGGACGCCATGACAGGGCGCTGGCTGGGAGAACTTCCCAGTAACACAATTATTATGATAAACATACAATCTTAAACCTTTGTGATCCATTTCTTCCTCAACCCATCCCTCTTGCTGAATAGCTCTTACTACTCTGTACCAGGCTTCTGCTGTACGAAGCAAATCATTATCTGTAAGCTTGCCTCTCTTCTCTGTCAGTAATGTGCGCCAGCTCTCTGGCTGTAATCTACCACATTAAGGTACAGCAATTCCACACACTTTAGCAATCTTTTCAACTCTCTTAACCATCTCTCCACCCTCTCTGTCTTCAACTAGATCACACGCTAACCAGCCCTTACTGGGCTTATCTAACCTCTGTCCCATTCCCCCTATAAAAGGCGTCCCAGATATAGAGGAAGATAGAGAAACAGAGTGTCTACAATGCTCGACTGCCACGTAAGGGTGGGTCCCTACGTGCGTCTTCCCAAAACGTAGACTAGTCACTTATTCCGCCTACCCGAGGTAGCCACGGATTGGAGCGAGGTGAGAAGTGTGTGACCAATCACTTCTCTCACAAAGAGAAATAGGAGGGGAAAGTGTTAATAACACAGGAAGTAGAGTAAAAGTAAAAAGTGAAAGTAGAGATAGACACAGGAGTTTGAATGACTCCCAATTAAGACAACATTTCAATTAAAAATACAGTGCATGCATCACAGTTCAAATAAATTCAACAGTAATCCCTTTCCTTTACTCATGTGGCCAAAGCCACCTCCCTCAACCTCGTAGTGTCCCCGCTCAGAGAACGACTTCCTCAAGTCTCACTACCTGCGGCGACGGAAAACAGCTAACACCGGCCCGAGTTCCGTACGCCTCCCCCGTTAAAGTGGACCGGTACCCGTGACCACCACTTCCCTCACTCCCGTAGTGCCCCTACGGACCCACCCGTAAGTCTCACTACCACGTGGTGATGGAGACAGCAAAGCCTGCCCGAATCCACGCACCACAAATAAAATTGGAATGCCACCAGCCTCAGCGCTCGAGGCTGGAGGGTACCACCTCTATGCAAGCAGAGCAATGTGCACAATGAGGCTAGCTAGGCTATCAAAGTGACACCAGAGGAACACCCAGGAAGCTATGAGTCTACACAAACCTCCACAGATTCCCCACCCCCCCTTTTTCCTTACTGCCGCAGCTACCCGGCACCTAAAAGAGGTAAACAGGCAAAAGAAGACCCCCAAGAAAACTTCCACAGGTCCACCCCCCTTTTTCCTTACAGCCCCAGCCACGTGGCTCCTAAAAGGGGTAAACAGGCAATAGAGGACCCCCAGGAAAACATCCACAGGTCCACCCCCCTTTTTCATTACAGCCACAGCCACGTGGCTCCTAAAAGGGGTAAACAGGCATTCACTCTACCCGGGCACTAAGCTAAAAACAAAACAAGGCAAACACACCCAGGCAACAGATAGTCAACATGCAGGTAAAATAGGTATTAACAAATAAGGTATAGGTTCTCTGGGCAAGATATTACCTGTCTTTGATGTCCTCTTGGCAGCCAATCACAGACACTGGGACAGGTAAATCACAGGGAAAAGGAACATACCGGCCAGGCCAGGTGCTGCAGCAAACTCTACCGTGTATTCAGAGGTGATCAATCTCCTTCCTTCCCCCAGGATTCATCCACCCAGCGTCTTCTTGGACGGCTGCCAGATAGGTCATAACCCAGAGCTCCACGTTGGATGCGCCAAATTGATATAGATTCTTTTAAGCAAACAAATAAGTTTGAATGACTATCTGTTCCTGTCCAAATTAGAGATGATTAAATTGCGTATACGCAGAAGTTAATTCACACTGACACACGGAGTTCAGGTTAAAAGAACTTCGAGAAAATTTAATGGCATCTGAATAAAAAACGGGCTCGCAGACCCTTATAAGAGCAATATTACATCATCATAGAATATCAAGATAACAACAAATAAACATCATTAATTGGATTAGGTGTTAAGTGGTTAAGTCAATACCCTCCCATCAATATTATTAATTGGTTTAGCTGTTAAGTGGCTAGTTGGGCATCCTCCCATCATGGGATGTCGTCATCTTTGACACGGGAGTGGACATAAGATACAAGCGCCATTGTTGTTTAGCATGAGGCTCGCTCGATGGGAGGGGGGATCTGGCAGCCTGCCATTTTGAGTACTTGGCACCATTTAGCTTCAAGGTTAGTTTCTCAGGCTTAGTGAATACATATTTTATTAGTACAGTTCTCATGATCTAACTATGGCATACAATGTTTCATATTACAGGAACTTGACCGTTCCGGTGCTGCTCATAACCTTCTAGAAAAGCATTTCCTTCTAATATTCTAAATACTGTTAGGAAAATCAATAATAGTCAATCAATAATAAGTAATTTAATAATTCTACAACAATGTCAAGGCACAATATGCACCATATGAGATACCCTGGAGTGTCTACTTTTACAAATGGTAGGCCTTTGTCGGGGGTTTTGAACAGTCAAACTGCTATAATACCCCAAATTGAAGCATAGACCCATCAAATCTGTCTCTCAAAATTCTACTGTAAATACTGAAATGGACAGGTCTCCTATATGGCACAGTAGCATCACGAAATAGTGTCAAAGATATACAATGGGGGTATCGTTGTACTCAGCAGATGTAGCTGAACACAAAATAAAATTTTGTGCAGGATTAGCACACATAAACTTTACAAAATACACATGAGAAGATCTTTGTTATAAGTTTGAGTGTGAAAAACCCAATAAAATCACAATTTAATTCCAATATTTAGCAGAGATTGGCGGTGAAATGTCTACGTCAAAATAACCTTAGGTAAATAGCCTGTGATTGAAGTTTATATAAATATATAATTTTGTGTGTCCATTTTGTTTTCTTTTATGGCTATTAAGCGTACAAGACAAACATACCAAATTCTAAAATCGCTCCACATTATACGTTTATTTTACTTCTTGTGTTTTGTGAGCTGTAACTATCAAAAAACCTTAAAATCATAGACACATTATATATTCTATAAATCAGAAGAACTACATTTATTTATTTTTTATTACTTTCCTTAACCTGCACTAATTATGCATACATTTTTATTGCAAAAACTGTAAAAAAAACACAAATGTTTTCCTTTTTTTTATTACTTTTTTTCATATAATAAATAAGCATTTATAAATGTATATGTTACATCAAATTAAAGACCCCTTTGTCCTTTAAAAAACAGTATATAATGTGTTGCTGCAATAAATTAGTAAAATGCAAATTGCAGTTGAACGCAAACAACAATAAAATGCAAAAATTGCTTGTCATTAAGTGCAAGACAAGCTTTTGAAACTGTGTCCTTTAAAAACAAACATGAAACATAAGCATTAACCTATAGATACAGTTATATATAGTTATACTAATAATATACACATTATTAAATAGCTGCAAATCTAACGGCCCACCGAGAAGAGTATAACAAATATTATATTTACACTTTAATCTCCAGAAATCTCAGCATTCCCCTTCGGTACGGCACCCATCTCCTTTACAGATACCTAATCCTAAAATTAATCCTCAACCTAATTCTAAACATAAACCTAATATTTATCCTAATCCTAGTCCCTAATCCTACTCTAATACTAAACAGAGGGTAAAATGTTGTCATCTTTTGGCTGTTTTTAGTATGATAGACTGATAGATTCCTGTTACACTGAAAATAGCACACTCAATACATTGCAATTGATGCTAAACAACAAGGAAAGCCCAGCACAGATTATAATAGCATTGGGACATGCAAGGAGACCCTCCTCCAGGGTCTGTTTAGATTCTGGGGGTCTCCCAAGCACCAGCTGCACCAGCTGTGCAATTGCTCAATCACAGTGTTCTCAATAGATTTAAATGGCTGTATGCAGAGCTGATTCTCACTAATTGTGGTCCAGCTGACAGAGTGGAGCCCCAGATATTGAATGATACCTGAATCTCCCTGTTGTAATCACTGATTTAACCTGACACACTACATTACTTTATTTAAATCTCCATTCAAAAGGCTGTATGCCACACTGACTTTAGCGCTTCATACGGCTTATCTGTGTCCACTAAAACTGGCTCCAGCTGACAGAGGGGAGCCCAGATATGGACAGGTACCTGGGACTCCCTGGTGTGAGCAGGACTTTAACCCTGCTCACACCACATTTTATTAACAGGAATTTAAAACCCCATTAAAATGCACGTATGCAGCGCTCACTATGAGATCAGAAACCAGAGCATTGGTCAGTCAGGATCCACTAATTGTTAGTGTAGGACTCACCTGAGTGGTTTTACCTTGTTGTGGCAGGTTAGCTTTCACTTTAATGGCCATTAAAGTGATCATAAAAAAGCACTAGTTATGTAAATGTGCATAGGGATTTGGGATAGTGCGCAAGGAACTTTCTCTTTGGCCATTATGCCAGGTATCAAATAATACTTGGGTTCTCAATTACCAGCAGAGAAGTGATCCGTGCTGGTATAATATCGCATGATGTGATTATTTTTTCCTGACATTAAATACTTTAAATGTGACCGATGGACACAGACACATTGATACAGAGATACACTCCTAGAGATACACATGGACACGGACACAGACTGACACACATGCACAGATATACTGACACACATACACAGAAGCACAAACTGACACACACAGACATGGACACTAGGACACTGCAACACGTGCAATACATACACTGACACACAGACACAACTCTCACACGTACATGTGGTTCACCTTTCAAATGTCTTCTCTGTGGTCCGGTGAGCCTCCCAGCAGCCCTGCCTCCTTCTTTTTCATGGCAGGAACTACCTGTGGTTCCAGTGCAGCCAGGAAGGGCTCCATAGATCTTGCAAGAAAGACATGTGCTGGCAGGCCCCATGACCTGCTGAGGCCCTGGTGCATTTGCTTGGGAGTGAGAAGGTTTGCACTTTGTTTTGTAAAGCTCACCATCTTTACCTTATGGACTTTCACAAGGAAGGACAAGCCAGTTTATGGAATAATCACTTTTTAATTGAAAAAGCCAAGTTCTTAATTAAACCATAAGCAACCTCTTTTATGATGGATGATCTTAAGTAGGATGTATTTTGGAATTAATAGGTTTTCTGTTTTAATATATAACTCGTAATATCATACCTTCTTTTAGCCTTAAAGTTCTGAGCTGGTAGAGATAATTTTGTGTTTCTATATTTCAATGATGGCCCTTTATCACTATGGAAGGTTCTGTACATGTAAAATTCTGTACACTATGTTATTATTGCACTGCAAACGGCTGTTAAAGGGAGATTATTAAGTCTGCTTTTACCAATTAGATCATGGTATATATGTTTAAATTTCAACCCTCCGATGATTTACTTTTTAATAATTGACTATCATTACTCAAGTATATTACGTGTAACAGTGAGATATATTACAATGTATTTGATATTTAAGATCTTTAATGACAACCCAGGCATGAGTGTTAATGATGCTGATGCGGTCATAAGCTCTCCATGTTGATGTTTTTAAGTATTAAAGCAATTGTGCAGCTCAGGAGTAGCTGTACTGGAGGAATCTGCTCCTTCTAACAGCCAAAGGAACATCTCCTCTGGTACGGATGGGGTTGAGAATGTAAGAAAGACTAGCCAGGTCATGGTGATAGGGGACTCTATTATTAAGAGAGTATCTAGGGTAGTTTGCTGCTCTGATCGTCTCAACCAGGCAGTTAGCTGTCTCCCGGGTGCTAGGATCCGGCATTCTGACAGCGTGGATGGAATATTGGGAGGGGCTGGTGATGACCCTGCTGTCTTGTTCCATATTGGTACTAATGAAAAAGTCAGAGAATAATGGTGGGTCCTAAAGAACAAGTTCAGGGAAGTAGAAAGTAAACTGAAGAAAAGGATCTCCAAGGTAGTATGTTACATGTTCAGTGCACTACAGTAAAAAGGCTACGGGTTATTAGAGAGGTTGATGCTTGGCTAAAATGAAAATCCAGCGCACTCCCTTATCTATTAAACAGCTACTTTGGTGCTGCCAGATTTTGCTAGTTTTATTAAAAACACGTAATCTAATGTGTGATCATATAATGTAACTAAACACCCATTGTTTTTTTTGCCTAGTTTAGATATTTTTAATAATACTATCAAAATCTGTCAGCACCAAAGTAGCTGTTTAGTAGATAAGGGAGTGCGCTGGATTTTCATTTTTACTGTACTTATTGACCCCCCAGCATCATCCCATTTAAGCATGTTTAGGTGAGTGCAGCCAGCCCCTTGTTTTCTCATAGATGCTTGACTAAAGTCAAGGCCCCAGGGAGAGTGCACAGCTTAGCGGACAGGGGCACATGAGTGAGTGTGGGATGGATAAAGCATGATTGGCTATATGCTACATGTGGGAGGGTTGCGACTAGTTCCTATCCAGTAGAAGGACCCTGTCCTTTCTGAGGATAGGAAATAGCTTGCTCAGTGTGAGTAAGCTAGTTCCTATCCTTCTAGAGGACCTTTTCGCCCCCTACTGGTCAGGTCCTGTATAGGGATAGGAACTAGACAGTTCACACTGAGAGAGCTAGTTCCTATCCTGCTAAAGGACCTATTGCTCCATAGTGTCCGGGTCCTCTTAAAGGATAGGAACTAGACAGCTCACTGTGAGAAATCTAGTTCCTATCCAGCAGAAGGACCTTTATAGCTCCAGCTTACACAGGTCTCTTACAGGGATATGAACTAGACAGCTCACACTGAGAGAGCTAGTTCCTATCCGGCAGAAAGACCTTTATAGCTCCAGCTCACACAGGTCCCTTACAGGGATAGGAACTAGACGGTTCACAGTGAGAAATCTAGTTCCTATCCAGCAGAAGGACCTTTATAGCTCCAGCTTACACAGGTCCCTTACAGGGATAGGAACTAGACAGTTCACACTGAGAGAGCTAGTTCCTATCCGGCAGAAGGACCTTTATAGCTCCAGCTCACACAGGTCCCTTACAGGGATAGGAACTAGACGGTTCACAGTGAGAAATCTAGTTCCTATCCGGCAGAAGGACCTTTATAGCTCCAGCTCACACAGGTCCCTTACAGGGATAGGAACTAGACAGTTCACACTGAGAGAGCTAGTTCCTATCCGGCAGAAGGACCTTTATAGCTCCAGCTCACACAGGTCCCTTACAGGGATAGGAACTAGACGGTTCACAGTGAGAAATCTAGTTCCTATCCGGCAGAAGGACCTTTATAGCTCCAGCTCACACAGGTCCCTTACAGGGATAGGAACTAGATGGTTCACAGTGAGAAATCTAGTTCCTATCCAGCAGAAGGACCTTTATAGCTCCAGCTTACACAGGTCCCTTACAGGGATAGGAACTAGACGGTTCACACTGAGAGAGCTAGTTCCTATCCTGGTAAAGGACCTTTTTGCCCCTAGTGGTCAAGTCCTGTATAGGGATAGGAACTATCCTGCTCACACTGAGAGAGCTAGTTCCTATCCTGCTAAAGGACCTATTGCTCCATAGTGTTTGGGTCCTCTTAAAGGATAGGAACTAGACAGCTCACAGTGAGAAATCTAGTTCCTATCCAGCAGAAGGATCTTTATAGCTCCAGCTCACACAGGTCCCTTACAGGGATAGGAACTAGACAGCTCACACTGAGAGAGCTAGTTCCTATCCGGCAGAAGGACCTTTATAGCTCCAGCTCACACAGGTCCCTTACAGGGATAGGAACTAGACGGTTCACAGTGAGAAATCTAGTTCCTATCCGGCAAAAGGACCTTTATAGCTCCAGCTCACACAGGTCCCTTACAGGGATAGGAACTAGACGGTTCACAGTGAGAAATCTAGTTCCTATCCAGCAGAAGGACCTTTATAGCTCCAGCTTACACAGGTCCCTTACAGGGATAGGAACTAGACAGTTCACACTGAGAGAGCTAGTTCCTATCCGGTAGAAGGACCTTTATAGCTCCAGCTCACACAGGTACCTTACAGGGATTGGAACTAGACAGTTCACACTGAGAGAGCTAGTTCCTATCCGGCAGAAGGACCTTTATAGCTCCAGCTCACACAGGTCCCTTACAGGGATAGGAACTAGACGGTTCACAGTGAGAAATCTAGTTCCTATCCGGCAGAAGGACCTTTATAGCTCCAGCTCACACAGGTCCCTTACAGGGATAGGAACTAGACGGTTCACAGTGAGAAATCTAGTTCCTATCCAGCAGAAGGACCTTTATAGCTCCAGCTTACACAGGTCCCTTACATAGTGCCTATACTGCTAAGGGACCTCTATACCTTCAGCTCACACAGGTCCCTTACAGGGATAGGAACTAGACAGCTCACAGTGAGAAATCTAGTTCCTATCCGGCAGAAGGACCTTTATAGCTCCAGCTTACACAGGTCCCTTACAGGGATAGGAACTAGACAGTTCACACTGAGAGAGCTAGTTCTTATCCGGCAGAAGGACCTTTATAGCTCCAGCTCACACAGGTCCCTTACAGGGATAGGAACTAGACGGTTCACAGTGAGAAATCTAGTTCCTATCCAGCAAAAGGACCTTTATAGCTCCAGCTCCCACAGGTCCCTTACAGGGATAGGAACTAGACGGTTCACAGTGAGAAATCTAGTTCCTATCCGGCAGAAGGACCTTTATAGCTCCAGCTCACACAGGTCCCTTACAGGGATAGGAACTAGACGGTTCACACTGAGAGAGCTAGTTCCTATCCGGCAAAAGGACCTTTATAGCTCCAGCTCACACAGGTCCCTTACAGGGATAGGAACTAGACGGTTCACACTGAGAGAGCTAGTTCCTATCCGGCAGAAGGACCTTTATAGCTCCAGCTCACACAGGTCCCTTACAGGGATAGGAACTAGACGGTTCACACTGAGAGAGCTAGTTCCTATCCGGCAAAAGGACCTTTATAGCTCCAGCTCACACAGGTCCCTTACAGGGATAGGAACTAGACGGTTCACACTGAGAGAGCTAGTTCCTATCCGGCAGAAGGACCTTTATAGCTCCAGCTCCCACAGGTCCCTTACAGGGATAGGAACTAGACAGTTCACACTGAGAGAGCTAGTTCCTATCCGGCAGAAGGACCTTTAAAGCTCCAGCTCACACAGGTCCCTTACA
Organism: Pelobates fuscus; assembly: GCF_036172605.1. Taxonomy (NCBI): domain Eukaryota; kingdom Metazoa; phylum Chordata; class Amphibia; order Anura; family Pelobatidae; genus Pelobates; species Pelobates fuscus. The sequence goes on from NC_086318.1 coordinate 368,092,880, forward strand.
GGGATAGGAACTAGACGGTTCACACTGAGAGAGCTAGTTCCTATCCGGCAAAAGGACCTTTATAGCTCCAGCTCACACAGGTCCCTTACAGGGATAGGAACTAGACGGTTCACACTGAGAGAGCTAGTTCCTATCCGGCAGAAGGACCTTTATAGCTCCAGCTCCCACAGGTCCCTTACAGGGATAGGAACTAGACAGTTCACACTGAGAGAGCTAGTTCCTATCCGGCAGAAGGACCTTTATAACTCCAGCTCACACAGGTCCCTTACAGGGATAGGAACTAGACGGTTCACACTGAGAGAGCTAGTTCCTATCCGGCAAAAGGACCTTTATAGCTCCAGCTCACACAGGTCCCTTACAGGGATAGGAACTAGACAGTTCACACTGAGAGAGCTAGTTCCTATCCGGCAATAGGACCTTTATAGCTCCAGCTCACACAGGTCCCTTACATAGTTTTTATACTGCTAATGGACTGTAAACCTTAAGCTAATAGTGATCCTTTACAAGGATAAGAATTCCTAGTTTTTATACTGCTAATGAACATTTATTGATTGCAAACTTCTCAGCTAGAGGGAATGATTTTAACTTATGTGAGAACAAGACAGCACGTACTGAGATCTGAGTTTGTTACACGCAAAGACCTGCTGCAGCCCTTGCGGCTCATGATAACTGGATGCTGCGGGCCGGTAGGGAGACTGAGTTGCTCCCAACTTCGTAAAGCTGTAGCAGTGTGTAAAGTGGGGGACAGTGCTTATGTGGTTGCAGGTCAATTTGAAAGTAAAGGGATGCAATTGCTGGCAATGGAGAAATTGAAGTGGTCAGTATATAGACCCACGCAAGGTGAGGGAGGATATATGGCACTGTGATTAGATACAACACCCATATTCATGTCATTGCTTTGAAATAAAATTTACATAAACACACTGAACTGTTAATGCTGAGATTTTCTTTTCTTCTTTTGACTCCCGCAGTGTCATTATATACCTATATTTATTGTTTAGTTTATGGGTACTGGTCTGGTTCGTTTCTGACTCCAACATTTTTTCATTTGTCGTGGACTCATACAGAGTGATTTTGTCCATGGAGCGGCAGCCGCAAGTGTCAGGAAAGTGAGGTGCTTTGGCTGTTATATTTATAAAATCCATTGCACTGGTTTTATACTTCACACAGCACATTTGGCTTCTGAAATTGAGACTCTGCCACGCACAGTTTGATGGAGATTATTAGAGGAATTCTAGGCAAATAGCACCAGAGCAATCCCTACTTTTGTCATGACTTCATGCTGGAAATTGGAGCACACTAAGATTGTGCCACTATTGGGCACCATTTCTTTTAGCACCACCTATAAAAATCCTGACACATTGCCCTTTAACTTTACACCTGTGTGGTCTTTCTATTTACTCACAATCAATCTTCATCTGAGCTGCAGAAACTCCTGGCTGTCTTTAAAAATTTTGTAGAATGGCATCTCCTACTCAAGTATTAACTTTTTCCTAGTCAACCATATGTTTTACAGATTAAATACGTTTTTACATATTAAAAAAAAAAAAAAAATCTTCTTTTGCATTGGTTTGCCATTATAGGCTGGTGTAGGCTATTTTGTTGCTTATTTTGCAAGGGATGTGGTAGCTTGTTGTCAGTTGGCTGTAGTGACTTGTGTTTTTTTTTTTTTTTATGGGTATTTTTATACATTTTGATAAGGACATGTTAGCCGAAGATTGTGAAAAATAAAGAAAACTGGTTTATTTTATCTGACACTTTGTAGCGGAATTGGTATATGGTACTGTGTTTACTACTCACATCTGCTTGCCATGATTTGAAAGGCTAGAAATATCATAGAAAAATTGTTAATTATTTCTTTTCATTTTATTTATTCAATATTCTTCCATCTACCCTGCACTCACTGTGCCATTCCACCTTAAACTGTGTGGTCTTTAAACATCTAGCAAGAGAAAAATGCAGTTATTGACCATATATTCTACCATGGATATTCTACCTTGCTTTTAGGACAATATACAGCTGTGCTAGTTCACATCACCTTTGTACATGTCCACTACACAATACTTTGAAGGCAGCATCTTATGCCTGGGCTCCTATTTCACAAACCACACCTGCTACTATGTGGACTTAATCCGCGGTTAGTTAGGAGTCAGGTTGTTGTTTTTTCTAAAACTAACAAAGCTATATTTTCAACAACAAAAATATAATTCTTAAAGGGACACTGTAGGCCCCAGAACCATTACAGCTTAATGAAGTGGTTAATTTCTGTTCAGCTGAATCATAAGAGTAACAACATGTACATTGAAAGGACGTCACATACGTAGTATGGCACATGACCATCTTTGTTCCCCCTCTTCTAGTAAGACCCTATCGCTACACCCTCCTATTCTAAGAACACCCTGTGGAGTATTGATCATTATTTAATGTGTAGTTTGCAATATATATATATATATATATATATATATCTCTAATATGAATGTACATTTAGCTGTATAAAATAGGTGTATGAAATATTGCAGGCCCTTTTGCTTAGATTTGAAAAAGTTAACATTTCAATGACATCCCACAAGGTTAACAGCTAAAAGGTAAAATTAAATTAGAACAAACACATGTGCTGTCAGTCAAATGTATACAAAACTCGTAAGCTAATTACAGGCAAGAGCCTTCTAGAGAATATTCCAAACTTAGATATGCAATACAGTACATCATGTAACAAGTTAGAAAACCTTTTTAGGAAAATCATACAGGTGGGGGCTGCTTTATGGAGGACAAAATGGCTATTTAAATGAAGGAGAAAGGATAGGACGTTGTCATTCTTTAACATTCATTCACTCAGGCATACATTACTTTATTATTCCATTCTCACTTGCACACAGAGCATCATACACAAGGACATATGCTGTAATCACTAATATATTTGGTAAGATTAATTATTTACTGACTATTTTTGCATTCTGTTACATTCATCCAATACACTTTTATCTTATATTTATTTGAGTCATTGTTTCATTTATTACAATATTTTTACAGTGCCTTTTGGGTCTTCAGACACTGAATTATTTTAGTGATAAGTCAAGTTATCATCTAGAATGGTTAAGGAAAACAGTATTTATAAGTCATTTGGGAACGGAAGGGTCTACTCTGTATACAGCTATAGATTGCATAAAGACACGCTAAGCTTAGAATGACCCGGAGTGACCTTTTGTCGGTAAAGGTCCACATCATACCTGAAGCGAGCCATAACTATCAAAATTGAAGTATCACCGAAACCGACACACCCTGCCTAGTAATGCCCCCTAGATAAACTTAGAATCAATTAGTTGCATATTTTATGCTGTTAGTTAATAGTCAATATTTGATTGAGAATTAATGATACTCCCACTAGACCCCCCCTTATTGCATAAGATTTATAAGCAGTGTTCTGTTTAATACATTTTGGAAATGTTCTGAATCAGATTGTATGGTCTATCAAGAGTGTCTCCAAATACTTGAGGTCGTAGTACAGTTTTGTTAGAACTATAAGACCATGGCAGGTAATTCTGCTGATTATCAAGGACAGGACATGTTCCAACACTTAATATCGTGATTCTGGTGTCTATAGCCTGTCCCTGCAGGGTTTTCTTTTTTTTTTTTTTTTAATTTTTTATTGTTTTATCACATCGTATCAACAAAACAGGTAGCATTATAATAAATTATTTTACAAAAAATATAACACAATACATTACAATACAATACAAAACAATACAGTACATTACAATACCATACGATACGTTGTTCGCTGAGATTAACCCTGGTAATAACTTAGTCGATCTCAGGGAGTAATTTTAGTTTTAGTTTGAACCTATGGAGTAACCTCCGGTGCACTAAAACTCCTCTTACAGTTACAGCATAATACCCAGCGAACAACATATCGTTTCCCATGCCGACGGGATTACTGGGATAGCCAATTCCTTAAAGAACTCTCGAGAATAGGTTAATTCATGCATACTTGTACACTCAAGTTCCGCCTAACCCTCTCCTTCAATTTTCTTCAACCAGAAGGCATTATATACCTTCTTTGGATCTCTTCCTTGAACCCTGTCCAACTGACCTTCCATTCCAAGTTGAAACCTGACTTGGGAAATCACCCTGACCAAGGAAATTGGAGAAGAGTTCTTCCAGTTACGTGCTATACTTAATTTGGCCGCTATCATAAAGTGAATATAAATTGCCTTTTCTTTTTGCTTTAGTGAATCAATATTAAGGTGGAGTAAGGCGTTCTCAGGTAGCTTTGGAATGGACACGCATAAAAGGTTCTCTAAATAATTAAATAATTCCTGCCACAACTTGCCTACGATCTCACATTCCCACCATATATGCAAGAAGGTACCCAAGTCCCTTTTGCATCTCCAACATATCGGTGAGCTTGAACTGTACATGCTGGCTATTCTTGTGGGCATGAGATACCATCTGTTAATGACTTTAAACAGAGTTTCTAATAAATTCAGACAATGTATAGTTTCACACGCGTGGGGTAGTATTGCACACCACTGTTCTTTGTTTATTATTATGTTTAAATCTTTCTCCCACTTTTGTTTTGCGATGATAACCTGAGGAGCCTCTAGTTTCAGTATAGCATTCATTGCCTTGGAGGAAACTTTCTCTATTTGTTTATAGTTTAAAAGTGAGCAGATCAATTTGGTTCCTTCTTGGGGGTGTCTTATAATGTTTTGGGTTAAATAGTTTTTCACTCTCAAAAATGTAAATAGTTCCTTATTTGACAGTTGAAATTCTTGCATTAATTGTGGGAAGGTTTTCATTTTTTCGTTGTTATACAAATTTTCTATTTGAGTTATCCCTTTTTGGATCCAACTTTTTATACTTAAGTCGTTAATATAATATGGGAGTAGTTCTACTTTAAGATTGTTTGTGATTTTATTCTCCATATTAGCTTTTCTTTTTATTTCTTTCCAGAATTCTAATATTGACTCTATACACAAGTTAGATTGCCTAATAGCCCGTAATTGCGGGTCTGTATACCTATACCAAAGAATAGCGCTCAATTCCTTTACTTGGCAGCTCTCACTTTCTAGGATATACCATCCTTCCCTTTTTACACTATTCAATTGAGTTCTATATATATGAAAGAATTTGTTTGCTAAATAAATATCAATAATACTTGGAAAGCCCACGCCTCCCTCTTTAGTTTTTTGAGCCAGTAGTTTTGTTAATTCTCGGTCTCTTGTTCTTCCAGATAAAATTATTAATTTTGTTTTGAATCATGTCCAGCCATGGTCTGGGGATTTTTAAGGGGATCATTCGAAACATGTAGGCCCATTTGGGTAAGAGGTAGGCTTTTATAAGGTTCATTCTTCCCCACCATGTAATTTCAATTTTTTTCCATTTATTCAATGCATTCATCATATTTCTAAAACAACTTAGAAAATTAACCTGCGCTAGGTCTGAGGCTTTCTTTGTCAGCAATATCCCTAAATATGGAGTGCTGGTATTAACCAAATTAAAGTTATATTTGTCCTTTATATGGTTACTGCTTGCTGTATCTAGGTTAATATCTAGAATTTTGGATTTATTTTCATTTAATTTATAGTTCGAAACTTCGCTAAATCTCTTAACAGTTTTCATAAAAGCAGTGATAGATGTAACTGGCTTAGTTAGGGTGAGTATCAAATCGTCTGCATATAGTTTTAATTTCAGCTCTCTTTCTTTCGTGGTAATACCCCTTTTAGATTGTTTGATCTTATATTTATCGCCAAAATCTCCATAGTTATTATATACAAGATTGGGGAGAGCGGGCATCCCTGTCTTGTCCCGTTATGGAGATTAAACCAGTCCGCACATATATTAGGGCCTACTGTCCTAGCCGAAGGACCAGAATACAGGGACATTATGGCTCTATGTATCCAGCCCTGGTAGCCGAATTTCAGCAAGGATTTACTCATGAATTCCCAGTCGACCCTGTCGAACGCTTTTTCTGCGTCGACAGTTAGAATTGTCATAGGTGTTTCTGTTCTATTAGCTAGATCTATAATATCTGTTATACATCTTGTATTATCCGAAGAAATTCTTCCCGGAACAAATCCTATTTGGTCAGGGTCGATAATGTTGTCTAAGGTCGGTTTTATTCTGTTTGCTATAATTGCAGAAAAAATTTTCACGTCGGTATTTATAAGGGAAATTGGCCTATAGTTTTCCACCTCTCCCGGGTCTTTATTCTGTTTCGGAATGGGTAATATATTTGCCCTCAGCATCTCCTTTGGGAATTGTCCCTTATCGACAATATTATTGAATAAATCTGCTAGGTGTTTTATAAGTAAATCTCCGAAAGTTTTATAAAATAAGTTTGAAAATCCGTCTGGGCCTGGGGTTTTATTGTTGTCCATTTTTTTGATGGCCTCTAATATTACTGGAGTATTAATACCATCTAAATAATTGTCTATCTCCTTATCCTGAGTTACTAGAGAATATAATTCGCTGTAATATGAGTTAAAGCATTGGCCTATGGATTTGGGGGAGATATATTCCTCTTCGTTCCTCTTTATTCTAGTTATTTTATTGGAGGCGATTTTTCCTCTCAGCTTCTTAGTTAACAGTTTATCTGCTCTGTTACCTGTGCTGTATTCTTTCAGCTTCAGTTTCCCCATTATCTTTATATTTTTCTCAATTCTGATTTGATTAATTTGATTTTTGATCTCAACAATCGCCTCCGAGTTCTCTCTTGAGGGTGTTTGTTTGTTCTCTTTAGATTTTTTCTCTAATTTATCTAATAGGGGAGCTAATTCTTCTCTTTTAGACTTTCTAAGGTACGATTCTATACTTATTAAACTGCCTCTTATTGTGGCTTTAAAGGTACACCAGTTGTTAGAATGTGAAGTTTCGTCGGGTTGATTATCTAAAAAGAATCTTTCTATCTGAAATCTAAGAGCCTCTTGGTTTTTTTCCTTAGTGAGTATATAATCATTAATTCTCCATGTCGTACTATTTTTCCACTGATCTTTCATAGTCCATATGTTAATACTATGGTCCGACCATGTGTTGTTCCAGATATCACTTTTCACTAAATTTTCTAGTGCGTTTATATCCCCCCAAACCATATCAATGCGCGAATATGAGTAATGGACTCTAGAAAAAAAAGTGTATTCTAGTTTCTCTGGATATGAAGATCTCCAAAGGTCAAAACAATCAAACTCGTTCTTTATATTTCTAAGATTTTTTGCCATTTTAACTATAGCTCTGTTCACTTGAGTATTGAGGCTAAATTTCTTGTCTAAAACCGGATCCAACACACAGTTGAAATCCCCTGCCATCAAAAATACTCCTGTCTTGATCGTTTCTGCCTGTTCCAAAATCCTTCTCAGTGTAACCACAGGAAAAGCATTTGGCAGGTAGATGTTGACTAGAGTATATTTAATTTCGTTTAGTTTACAAATTATAATTAAAAATCTTCCTTCCCTATCCACGTATTGGTAGATTAATTCGAATTTCACTGTATTTGCCACAATTATAGCAACCCCCCTTTTGTTGCTGTCGCTAAGCGAAGCCTGGAACACGTATGGAAATCTATCCCCCCCCCATTTTACATTATCCCTCAGCCTCCAGTGCGTCTCTTGCAAAAAACCAACATCTATCTTTTGGTTGACCAAAAAATCATATACTAATGCTTTTTTAGAAGGAGAGTTCAGGCCCTGAGTGTTAACTGGTATCATTTTAACCATATTCCCCACAAAAGTCTCCCATCATCCCAGACGGCATGTTCAACACTAACAAAAAAACAGGACAAACACTAAAACATTCATACCCTTCCTTTCTAGTTGTACACCAGATAGGAAAGAATGGCCTCTCCCCCGTCGGAAAGGGTAGAGCCATTTTTTCGATAGGTGAATTTAGAATTTTCACCTTATCGGTTATTGTGTCTCAACCTCGGACACATGGCTGGGAGCAAAAAGAGAATGCCCTTAAGTGAGAAATATCATATTTAGTTATATACCTGAGTGAGTTAACTTATATTCTTATATACCTGAGTGAGTTAACTTATATTCTTACAGAGAGAAGAGAGAGGGAAAAAAATACATATTTTCTATCTAATCCTACAGCATCATATCTATAATATCCTGCGTTTTGTTACCTCTTCTATCTTAAATTCTGCTTACTCTCCCTTCCCCTCTTTTTTTTCTTTTTCTTTAATTATCCCGAAACCTATTTGTGTCTCTTTATCGCTTTTGTGAGTAATGCACCTTTTAACCAAAAATGTCTTAGAGGAAAGAGAAAAAAGGAAAAAAAAAAAAAAAAAAAATTACCCCAAAGCCTAATTCTATTGCATAATTCTATTTCGTGCTGGTCTTTTTATTAATTAACAGTTGTGCCCCTTCAGGGTTATTTACCGGTATTTTATGGTTCCTAATAATTAGATTCTTTTTATCTTCTTCACACCAATGTGTTTTGTTTGTTTTTATGGTTACTACATGTTATCCATTTCTTCCGTTAACGTTTTATTTTTAACCATTAAGCCCTGTTAAGGCCTTTTACTAGTGCTTTTGTGCTTTATACTATTTTACGTGCTTTTATCTTCTTCACCCTCTTATGTTTTGTAAATCATACTCCTTATCTTTAAACTATAAATACAGCATACTGTATGAAAAACAAAACAAAACAAAAAAAAAAACACACAACTCTTTTTCTACTACATATTATCTATTTCTTCCAATTAACCTTTTATTTTTATCCATTAAGCCCTGTCCAGGCCTTTTACTAGTGCTTTTGTGCTTTGTACTATTTTACGTGCTTTAATCTTCTTCACCCTCTTATGTTTTGTAAACCTTACTCCTTATCTTTAAACAATATGTACCTCATTCTATATGAGTAAAAAAAAAAACAAAAAAAAAACAAAAAAAAAACAAAAAAAAAAACTCTTTTTCTACTACTTATTGTCTATTTCTTCCATTACCATTTTATTTTTAACCTTTAAGCCCTGTCAAGGCCATTTACTAGTGCTTTTGTGCATGTACTATTTTACGTGCTTTTATCTTCTTCACCCTCTTATGTTTTATAAACCTTGCTCCTTGACTATTAAACTATAGGTACGGCATACTGTGTGAGTCGTAATCTTTTAAAAAAAAATAAATAAAAAAATTGTTCAATTATTATTTGATCTTTGTTAGTTCCATCGAGCTGTTCAATGATTCTTTAGAGTCAAAGTTTTCAGCTTTCCCATTCCAGAACACCCTTAGTGTTGAAGGGAAGCCCCATCTATAATTGATATTTTTCTGTCTCAGGGTCGGTAGTAAGTCTTTGAAGGTTTTTCGCCACGTTCTAGTTGAGAATGATAGATCTTGAACCCTGCAGGGTTTTCAATGTAAACACTGCCTTTTGAGAGAAAATGCATCTCTATGAGTAGATGGTGATTGGCGCAGTGAGGCATTTTTGCCACGCATGCGAAGTAATCTCCTAATGCTATCCTACGGGAAGCAATGGACTGGTTCAGATCATCAAGAATAATTAACCATTGAGGCAGGGCCAGCCACTGCGAGCCAACACAGCGTGGGAAAAAAGGTGAGGGCGCCAGTCATACTCACTGACAGACACACACACTCACTAATTTGACACTCACTGACAAACACACACCTATCGTACTGTGCTGCGGAATTTGTTGGGGATTTATAAATACTAATAATAATAATACTGGCACACACACATTCTCTCGCACTCACAAATTATTAGTTTTTTAATTTAATGGCACCCAGCCTCCCTACGTTCCTTTCCCCTTCGGGTCCAGTGTGGGGTTGCTCTGCCTCTTCGCGGGCCGCCTTCCGGCATCACAGCAGAGCAACAAGATCACAGCTTCTTCGACGCCGCCTCCATTCTCCCTCAGCCCCCTGAACGCACTGACAAATACCCAAGCGCCAAGAGAAAATTCCTAATCGCCATGGTGATCTGGCGCCTGGGATTTGTTGAGTCTTGATTTAATCTATTAGATTAATATACCCATGTGACTAAAAAGTTATTGTTTGGTTGTGGGAGACTGTTCCTGTCCGTGAATTGCTATGTGCTATTCTCATGTTTTGCCCTGTATTCATATGCTTTGCCTGCTCCCCTTTCGGGAGCGCCATATGAACGGGTTCCGTTCACCTCCTTAACGGGGACCACCACGAAACCCCATTTAGAATGTTGTTGTAGAACGTTCAAACCGCGTTACAAGGTGTCAAAACCACAGACCGCAAGGGAAGCCTCGGCGCGTGCCGAGGCGCGTTCATTAGACGAACGTCATCCAGGGGGAGCATTTGCGGATTCCAATGCTCCCTGGCATGCTCACACCAATCAATTAGAACGTTGGCAACTGGCAACATAAGTGTGAAACCGCAAGGGAAGTAATTAATGAGTGCTTCCCTGGGTGGCCGCCGTTTGTATAGACGAACGGCATCCAGGGGGAGCATTTGTGTGGCCAAATAAAGTGGTTGTTGTACCCCTGGAACAGTGTGTCGTCCAGTTACTAGGGGAAAATGGGTCTCTTCATTCTGCATTAGCTGATGTAACCAGTCGGGTTACCCTCGGCCCGCTATAGAGGCTAACATGGTTTCCCACATGAGAAGAAAAACAGCATAGGCATATAGTTAAAAGAAAAAAACAGATTTTAATTTAAATTTCTTTTTTATTAAAAGTAAACAGGAATAAAGTTTAACATTGTGAAACATGTACAGTTGTTGCTTTATTCTTTTCTATTCCCATAAACATATTAAAAGGATAACTCCCGAATGAATGAACACTGATATAAATAATAAAAGTTAAATTAAAAATATATATTTACCGTATTTATTGGCGTATAACACGCAGTTTTTCTCCCTGAAAATAGGGGGCAAATGATGTGTGCATGTTATACGCCAATATACATATTTTTCGCTCCATAAGACGCACTTTTTTCCCCTCAAAAGTGAGGGGAAATGTCTGTGCGTCTTATGGAGCGAATGTGAAGGTTTACTTACCTGTCTTGAAGCGTGGGCCGGTGTTCAGCGCGCACCGCGGTACTGGAACTTCAATTTCAGGTTCCGGTTTCCAGCGGGACTGAAAGGAAGTGCTCACTCAGTGTGCCCACTTCCTTTCAGTCCCGCCGGAAATCGGAACCTGAAATTTAAGTTCCTGTACCACGGTGCGCGCTATGAAGCCGGACCACGCTTCAAGACAGGTAAGTAATTATGGGACAAGGGGAGGGAAAGTGCACTATGGGACAAGGGGAGGGGGGGACACTATGGAAGGGGGGGGACACTATGGGAGGGGGTGGAAAATACTATGGGGGGGGGAATACTATGGAATGGGGGGGAACACTATGGGAGGGGGGGAAATTTCCTTCTTAAAATGAGGTGCGTGTTATACGCCGATAAATACGGTATATTACAGAAAATCGAACTAATTATGTTAAAAATGTTTTCATCAAGTTTCAACATGCAGTAGTAAAAAACATTCATTTCATTTTTAAAATACTTACTTTAAAAAAAAATGTGTGATTATTGAGCTTCTCAAGGGAGGTATACTCCTATTTTGAGTCCCCCTGAGAGAATTGTATTGGACAGTTTTGGTGATACATTGAGCACATGCACTTTGCACAAAGTGGATTGACCTGCAGATGGGAGTAGCAACACACACTCCCAGGCAGTCCGCAAGGAATAGGCGCTCACACATACGATAGGTGGGTGGTAAAGACATATACACAAATACATGAAATACAACACTCAATGATGAGTCGACATTAGATTAGGGTAAACATTTTTTTTTTTTAATGAGGGATATTTTTCATAAATATAGAGTTAAAATTATACAATTTATTTGTTAACAGAGTTTGATAACAAGCTTAGAAGATCAAGTTGCTAGGTCCCTTACTCGGGGCATAAGTGCCCCTGAATAAAACAGTGATGTGGTCTGTGGGTGACACTCACACTGAGGCAGGGCTGGTGCTAGACTATTTTCCACCCTAGACAAGACCAGATACTTGCACCACCCCCAAAAAACAAAAATCGCCAACTTTGTGTGTCTCTCTGTCCCTCTTAGCCCTGTGTCTCTTTGCCTCTCTGTGTGTCTTTTTATCCTCCAAGCTCCTGTATGTGTGTCTTTTTCTCTCTAAGCCCTTCTGTGTCTAAGCCCTTCTGTGTCCCTTCTGTGTCCCCCCCCCCTTCTGTGTGCCTCTTTGCTCCCCTTAGCCCCTCTGTGTGTCTGTTCCCCCAAGTTTGTCTCTTTGCCCCTGCGTGTCTTTGTCCCCCCAAAGCCCCACTGTGTCTCTTTGCCCCCCCCGCAGCTCCCTTTGTCCTTCCATGTGTCTCTTTGCCCCCCTGTGTATCTCTTTGTTCCTCCAGCTCTGTGTGCCTTTATATCCCCCCCCAACTCTTCTGTGTGCCTCTTTGTTTAGCTAAGTCCCTCTAAGGTTGCTCCTCCTTGTCTCTTTGTCCCCGCCAAACCCTCTGTTTGTGTCTTTGCCACCCAAAGCCTCTTTGTGTGTCACTTTGCCCCCTGTGTATCTCTGCCACCCCTGCCCCACTCTGTGTCTTTTTGTCCACCCTCAGTCCCCTATGTGTCTCTTTGTCCGTCCGCTCTTTTTGCTGTCTTCCTCCTTCTGCAGTGCCAGCTTACCTACTTGTAGCGTGGTCGAGTGAACTGTGGTGGAGAATCTCTGTATCCACTATTCTGTCTGGGAGCACTTCCGGTTAGACTGGGTAGAGGATACAGAAGATTCTCTACTGCGGTGCCTTGGCCACGCTACATGAAATGATTGAATGCGTGGGACAGAGACACACTGGCTGTGCGTGGCTGGGAGAGAGACACGCTGGCTGTGCGTGGGTAGGGGAGAGAGAGCGACACACACACACACCGGCTGTGCGTGGCTGGCAGAGAGAGCGACACATACACACACACACAGGCTGTGCGTGGGTGGGGGCGAGACACGCTGGCTGTGCGTGGGAGAGAGAGCGAGACACGCTGGCTGTGCGTGGGTGGGACAGAGAGAGACACACTGGCTGTGCGTGGGTGGGAGAGAGCAAGACACGCTGGCTGTGAGTGGGTGGGAGAGCGAGACACGCTGGCTGTGCGTGGGTGGGACAGAGAGAGACACACTGGCTGTGCGTGGGTGGGAGAGAGCAAGACACGCTGGCTGTGCGTGGGTGGGAGAGACACACGCTGGCTGTGCGTGGGTGGGAGAGACACACGCTGGCTGTGCGTGGGTGGGAGAGACACACGCTGGCTGTGCGTGGGTGGGAGAGACACACGCTGGCTGTGCGTGGGTGGGAGAGACACACGCTGGCTGTGCGTGGGTGGGAGAGACACACGCTGGCTGCGCGTGGGTGGGAGAGAGAGAAAATGGCTGTGCGTGGGTGGGAGAGACACACGCTGGCTGTGCGTGGGTGGGAGAGAAACACACTGGCTGTGCGTGGGTGGGAGAGAGAGAAAATGGCTGTGCGTGGGTGGGACAGACACACTGGCTGTGCGTGGGTGGGAGAGAGACACACTGGCTGTGCGTGGGTGGGAGAGAGACACACTGGCTGTGCGTGGGTGGGAGAGAGACACACTGGCTGTGCGTGGGTGGGAGAGAGACACACTGGCTGTGCGTGGGTGGGAGAGAGACACACTGGCTGTGCGTGGGTGGGAGAGAGACACACTGGCTGTGCGTGGGTGGGAGAGAGACACACTGGCTGTGCGTGGGTGGGAGAGACACACACTGGCTGTGCGTGGGTGGGAGAGACACACACTGGCTGTGCGTGGGTGGGAGAGACACACACTGGCTGTGCGTGGGTGGGAGAGACACACACTGGCTGTGCGTGGGTGGGAGAGACACACACTGGCTGTGCGTGGGTGGGAGAGACACACGCTGGCTGTGCGTGGGTGGGAGAGACACACGCTGGCTGTGCGTGGGTGGGAGAGACACACGCTGGCTGTGCGTGGGTGGGAGAGACACACGCTGGCTGTGCGTGGGTGGAAGAGACACACGCTGGCTGTGCGTGGGTGGAAGAGACACACGCTGGCTGTGCGTGGGTGGGAGAGACACACGCTGGCTGTGCGTGGGTGGGAGAGAGAGAAAATGGCTGTGCGTGGGTGGGAGAGAGAGAAAATGGCTGTGCGTGGGTGGGAGAGACACACGCTGGCTGTGCGTGGGTGGGAGAGACACACACTGGCTGTGCGTGGGTGGGAGAGACACACTGGCTGTGCGTGGGTGGGAGAGAGAGAAAATGGCTGTGCGTGGGTGGGAGAGAAAATGGCTGTGCGTGGGTGGGACAGACACACTGGCTGTGCGTGGGTGGGAGAGACACACACTGGCTGTGCGTGGGTGGGAGAGAGACACACTGGCTGTGCGTGGGTGGGAGAGACACACACTGGCTGTGCGTGGGTGGGAGAGACACACACTGGCTGTGCGTGGGTGGGAGAGACACACACTGGCTGTGCGTGGGTGGGAGAGACACACACTGGCTGTGCGTGGGTGGGAGAGACACACACTGGCTGTGCGTGGGTGGGAGAGAGAGAAAATGGCTGTGCGTGGGTGGGAGAGAAAATGGCTGTGCGTGGGTGGGAGAGACACACACTGGCTGTGCGTGGGTGGGAGAGAGACACACTGGCTGTGCGTGGGTGGGAGAGACACACACTGGCTGTGCGTGGGTGGGAGAGAAAATGGCTGTGCGTGGGTGGGAGAGAAAATGGCTGTGCGTGGGTGGGAGAGAAAATGGCTGTGCGTGGGTGGGACAGACACACTGGCTGTGCGTGGGTGGGAGAGAGACACACTGGCTGTGCGTGGGTGGGAGAGACACACACTGGCTGTGCGTGGGTGGGAGAGACACACACTGGCTGTGCGTGGGTGGGAGAGACACACACTGGCTGTGCGTGGGTGGGAGAGACACACACTGGCTGTGCGTGGGTGGGAGAGACACACACTGGCTGTGCGTGGGTGGGAGAGACACACACTGGCTGTGCGTGGGTGGGAGAGACACACACTGGCTGTGCGTGGGTGGGAGAGACACACACTGGCTGTGCGTGGGTGGGAGAGACACACACTGGCTGTGCGTGGGTGGGAGAGACACACACTGGCTGTGCGTGGGTGGGAGAGAGAGAAAATGGCTGTGCGTGGGTGGGAGAGAGCAGGGCCAGCCCAAGAAGCCAAGCCTCCCCAAAAAAGCTTTGCGCACATCCATTATGTTATACAGTGTGTGTAGTGAATGCATTGTGTATAGTGGATGCAGTGTCTGTGTGTAGTGAATGTAATGCAGCGGGATTGGATAAGGGTTGTGAGGGGACAGTAGTTTTTTAAATATTTTTATTAATTTAGGGGGTTTTTTTCCTCCCTGCCTCTTACCTGTTTGGTGGCACAGCATACGGTGTCCTGTGAAGAAGGGACCCAGGAGTGTAATATTGCACCTCCTGAAGCATCAGGTCCTCTCTTCTCGCGAACTGTGTGAGCGTTGCTGCAGGTTGCCATGGCAACGCTACGCATAACATGTAATGCAAGTCGGGAGCGTTGCCATGGCAACACTTACACACTCACACCGAGGGGATGGGAGAGAGAGAGCACGACACACACTCACACAGAGGGAATGGGAGAGAGAGAGCACGACACACACTCACACTGAGGGAATGTGAGAGAGAGCACGACACACACACCGAGGGAATGGGAGAGAGAGAGCACGACACACACTCACACCGAGGGAATGGGAGAGAGAGCACGACACACACTCACACCAAGGGGATGGGAGAGAGAGAAAGAGAGAGACCCACTCACACCGAGGGGATGGGAGAAAGAGACATTCACACCGAGGGGATGGGAGAGAGAGACACTCACACCGAGGGGATGGGAGAAAGAGACACTCACACCGAGGGGATGGGAGAAAGAGACACTCACACCGAGGGGATGGGAGAAAGAGACACTCACACCGAGGGGATGGGAGAAAGAGACACTCACACCGAGGGGATGGGAGAAAGAGACACTCACACCGAGGGGATGGGAGAAAGAAAGAGACACTCACACCGAGGGGATGGGAGAAAGAAAGAGACACTCACACCGAGGGGATGGGAGAAAGAAAGAGACACTCACACCGAGGGGATGGGAGAAAGAAAGAGACACTCACACCGAGGGGATGGGAGAAAGAAAGAGACACTCACACCGAGGGGATGGGAGAAAGAAAGAGACACCCACACCGAGGGGATGGGAGAAAGAGACACTCACACCGAGGGGATGGGAGAAAGAGACACTCACACCGAGGGGATGGGAGAAAGAGACACTCATAATGAGGGGATGGGAGAAAGAGACACACTGTCAGTGGGGATAAAAAGGGTTAATATATCATGCTATCAGAGAGAGTTGGGAGAGAGAAAGAAAGACAAAAATATCAAAGTCACATTATTATCAATGAATTCTGTAAACTATAGTTGGACAGTGATTAATATGTACAATTAAAGACAAAAAAGACATTTTAAATTCAGGTTTTAACACAACTGCATAATTATCTGGCAAAAAAACTAAATAAAACTATATAAATATTAAATAAAAGTGACTTCTCTTAAAGATCCCTTTTTTCTTCCTTCTCCATGTTCAGTCTCCCTAATATTCTCCATAATATTCTCCATGTTCATTCTCTGCAATGGCTGCAGTGTTCAGCTTTACCCATACAATCCCCACACAGTGCAATCCTCCAGGTCCAGGCTGTCTTGTGAAATAAGATGTTTTGTAAAGTTAATATCAATGTTTTATCAGAACTCTCCCATCAGCAGCAGCAGGAGATCAGCACAGCTCAGTCCACTTCATTCATTTGGATTTCCCGCTTTGCTGCTTCCTGTAGCTCTCTGTACCATGTGACCAAGCAGTCACATGGTCTGGTGATGTCACCAGGGTCCTTCTACTGGATAGGAACTAGCCGCTACCCATGTGGGAGTGTGAGATGTGAGGAAGTGGGTGGTGACAGATTAGACTGACCTCAGTGCCACTTAGGAGCCGGTGTTCTATCAGATCTCTATACCTTGTCAGAATGCTATACCGGAAGTGACGCAGCCGCACCGGAAGTGACGAGGCCGCACCGGAATTGACGTTTCAGAGCTGGAGGAGGAGGAGCGCCTGCGCAGAAGAACAGGTAGGTGAAAATTTCACACAGATCGGGAGCGAAGGCCACCTAATGCGCATGCGCGAAATCCACACTGCGCCTGCGCAAGTAGCTACAAGGGAGGGGGGATGGAGGGGATTTAACGTGCCAGTGCGCACGCGCGCCTAAGTACTCCCGTCGGGCACAGACAGCGGGATACAGCGCGCGTGCGCACCAGCGGGCAGGGAGATCGATTCAGCCGAACATTCATCCGATCTCCCTGCCCCACACTGCGCACGCGCCCACCAAGCCAGGACAGCCTCGGACACCGCGCATGCGCACTAAGGGGGTATAGAAATCTGATGGCCATATCTTCTTCTAAGAAATCTCTTACCCCCTGAGTGCGCATGCGCGGTGTCTGCACTGTATCCTGACATCTATCAGGTAAGCCTCGCTCACAACACTCTCAGCCATCAGGGGGGACTGTGCTGTATGGAGGGGGTGTATGTACAGTATTGGGGGGGGGGTCTGTACAGTGGTGGGGGGGGGGTCTGTACAGTGTGGGGGGGGGTCTGTACAGTTTGGGGGGGGTCTGGACAGTATTGGGGGGGTCTGGACAGTATTGGGGGGGGGTCTGGACAGTATTGGGGGGGGGTCTGGACAGTATTGGGGGGTTCTGTACTGTATGGGGGGGTCTGGACAGTATGGGGGGGGTCTGGACAGTATTGGGGGGGTCTGGACAGTATGGGGGGGTCTGGACAGTATGGGGGGGGGTCTGGACAGTATGGGGGGGGGGTCTGGACAGTATTGGGGGGTCTGGACAGTATTGGGGGGTCTGTACAGTATGGCGGGGTCTGGACAGTATTGGCGGGGTCTGTACAGTATGGGGGGGGACTGTACAGTATGGGGAGGGGGGTCTGGACAGTATGGGGGGGGGGGTCTGGACAGTATTGGGGGGGACTGTACAGTATGGGGGGGGTCTGGACAGTATGGGGGGGTCTGGACAGTATTGGGGGGTCTGGACAGTATTGGGGGGGTCTGGACAGTATTGGGGGGGTTCTGTACTGTATGGGGGGGTCTGGACAGTATGAGGGGGGTCTGGACAGTATTGGGGGGGTCTGGACAGTATTGGGGGGGTCTGGACAGTATTGGGGGGGTCTGGACAGTATTGGGGAGGTTCTGTACTGTATGGGGGGTCTGGACAGTATGGGGGGGTCTGGACAGTATGGGGGGGGTCTGGACAGTATTGGGGGGGTCTGGACAGTATTGGGGGGTCTGTACAGTATGGCGGGGTCTGGACAGTATGGGGGGGGACTGGACAGTATGGGGGGGGGACTGTACAGTATGGGGGGGTCTGGACAGTATGTGCAGTATTGGGGCGGTCTGTGCTGTGTATTAGGGGGCTGTGCGTTAGATGTGGGAGGCAGTGTATTAGGGTGCTGTGTGTTAGATGTGGGGATTGTGCGTTAGATGTGGGCAGTATGTGGGGCCTGTGTGTTAGATGTGTACAGCCCTGGTTTGACTACAAAATATTTTGTTTCAGAGATCTCAGACGCCATGGCCTGCTTTTTGCTACGAAAGCCCAGCCATCTAGTCACTCACCAGGGGTGGATGAGAAACTGCACCCCAGCCAGAGGGACTGCCCCACATCTGCAACCAAATCCGTCTGTCACTGAATTCTGTAATCTCCGTGTCTTTGTGCATTGTGTATGTATAGTACTCCCAATTCTTATATTTAATACGGTGTGTCTCTCACAATCTTTGTGTCTGTCTGCTGTAAATATGTGGCACGCAAGTCTGCATGCACTGTGTCTGTTTTGCCATTTTACTCTAACCATTATATTTTTGTGTGTGTCACAACTCTGACAAGCATGTTCTCCTATGGGGCACGAAGTACATAAAGAGGAATGAAGAAGTCCCCGTTTGAGGCTCGCATCCAGGGTGGATTATTGAAGTGCCATCTGACACATGACAAGTTTCTCCTGTTTGCACGGCGACTTCAACATTGTGTACTGTGATCAGAGGTAGGTAACCTTAGACAGTTCAGATGCTGTGAATTACATCTTTGCCAGCAGGTGTAGTCCTAAACATCTGGAATACGGAATGCGTATGAATGAAAAGTATGGGGTGTGTGTGTGTGTGAATGGTCAGTAACAAGGGTTGAAGCCTTGACGTGGCGTTACTGCTCACATGTGTTTTCATGTGCCAATTCAACCAATGTGAGTCACTGTAATACTTATAAGGTAACCAAAAGTACTGTGATTGTGGAGAATGAAACGCCTGTATCACCTACACACTGCTTACACTGTGACCGTATCTCCTATACACTGCTTGCACTGTGACCGTATTTCCTATACACTGCTTACACTGTGACCGTATCACCTAAACACTGCTTACACTGTGACCGTATCACCGAAACACTGCTTACACTGTGACCGTATCTCCTATACACTGCTTACACTGTGACCGTATCTCCTATACACTGCTTACACTGTGACCGTATCTCCTATACACTGCTTACACTGTGACCGTATCTCCTATACACTGCTTACACTGTGACTGTATCTCCTATACACTGCTTACACTGTGACCGTATCTCCTATACACTGCTTATACTGTGACCGTATCTCCTATACACTGCTTACACTGTGACCGTATCACCTAAACACTGCTTACACTGTGACCGTATCACCGAAACACTGCTTACACTGTGACCGTATCTCCTATACACTGCTTACACTGTGACCGTATCTCCTATACACTGCTTACACTGTGACCGTATCTCCTATACACTGCTTACACTGTGACCGTATCTCCTATACACTGTTTATACTGTGACCCTATCGCCTAAACACTGCTTACACTGTGACTGTATCTCCTATACACTGCTTACACTGTGACCGTATCCCATAAACACTGCTTACACTGTGAATGTTATTTTTTCAAGTTAGTTTTAGTGTTTGCGGTTTCATATATTTGTTAACCACTGTCCTCAATCTTCTGTTCTGTGTTTTCTTACATTTGTGGGAAGAACAAGGTGATCCTCTCCATTTTACACTCCTTTACTGATGGTTCCAGTTCCAGAGACAAACCCACCACCATTAACCTCGACCTGTTCAAACAGAAGAGATTACCTTCTTCTATAGAAAACTTCCATATGGCTGCTTCGGAACGCATGCTGCAGACATGATGTAACCTTCATTTTCCAGTGGACCGTCCAGGGAAAGAGACCATTATATTATTAAGATACTGCCTTCCTAATGCCATACAGCCTTTCTTTACATGTGATTGAACTTTCTCCTTCTTGGATACCACAGTGTGACTTTTCTTAACCAGTTTCCAAATTTGACTTTTTATGTTTTCCACTATACAGATATAGTGTAAACTGCATATTAACTTTGAATAAATAAAGTATTTTGCTGACACCTTAACATGCAATTTGTGTTACTTAGCTACAAATAATACCAGCACTTGCTGCGTTCCATTGTAGGTTTCTCAGAAACTGCAATATTTAACATTGCAGGGTTAAGGGGACATTGGCACTGCACCCAAACCATTTAACCCTTAAGGACACCTGACATATGTGACATGTCATGATTCCCTTTTATTCCAGAAGTTTGGTCCTTAAGGGGTTAAACGAGATGACGTGGGCTTTTAAAGAGCAACTTCTTACTATGCTTATTGCTATCTTTTGAAAGTCATCACATTTATAAGCAAACCTATGCATTGGCACAGTGACAAGAGGACCTATATGCACCATAAATTATCAAATGTTGTTACAAAGCCATATTTCCTAACAATCCTGGATTGTTTGGTAGAGTCCCAGTTTGGGTTTTCTCTCCACTGTCCCACAATAATTAACAGGTTAACGTTATTACAGACAAATTACTGTAGATTTAAAAAATAAGAGTTTTAATCTTTTTAAAAGTGGCAATATAAAAAAAATCAAACAATATTTAATTTCTAATTGAACAAAATTGAAAAAGTATGTTGTCCATTATTTACATAATAATTGCACATGTGGCCTAATATCAGATATTGTTATTGTCACCCCCCTGTCACCCCCCTCTCACCCTGTCAGACTCCCACACCCTGTCATCTCACCTCATCACCCCTTGTCACCCCCCTCTTACGGTCACCTCACCATAACCCCCTCACTCTGTCACCCTCCTCACACTATGTCACCCATCCTTACTCTGTCACCCATACTCTCACATTACATCACCCCCCCTCTTACTCTGTCATTTCCCCCCTCATCTCATCACCCTCACGCTATGTCACCCTCCCCACACGGCCACCACTCCCCGTACACACGAGCACCTCTCTCCACACTCTGGCACCTCCCTCCATACACACTGTCAACCATCAACACGCTGGCACCCTCCTGCTTTTTACACTCACCCTGCCACAGTTACCCCTTTACTCACCCTGTCACCCCCCCAAAGGCAATCATTATACACACACCGTCATAAAACTTAGCTTCGCCATAAACTCAGTGCCAAAGGCCAGTCAGTACACAAACATACACATGCTCAGAGAAACATACATACAGATACAAGGATACTCACTGTCAGACACACACTCAGGTAGACAATGAAACGATGTATACAGAGACTAGCTCTGTGTATCCAGTGCTGAAAGCTCCCCCATCAATATATCTACAGCTCCTTATACACAAAGTCAACTGCTATTTATTCTTCAATAATGGTGTTCTTCGTGGGGTCTCATGTATGAGTTTTGCCCAAGGCCTCGCCAAGTCTAGAGCCGACACTGCAGTACAGCCCTTCAGTATCCAATAGTCTCTTGTGCAGGGACTCCTCAAAGCGGTTTGCTCCTTCCCTCTGGAACTGTAAAAATAAAAAATATAGTTACAACTCACCAAATCGTAACCAGAAAGCATAATACTTATTTTATATTATTACAAACGACAATTTCAATGTTGGAGATTGGAGGCGTAGAATAGAAAGAATGGTCGAGCGCTTTCAATTTTGAATGAAAGCATGTCTGTGCTTAAAGTATGAGCAGTGTTTAGGAGATACGGTCACAGTGTAAGCAGTGTATAGGAGATACAGTCACAGTGTAAGCAGTGTTTAGGTGATACGGTCACAGTGTAAGCAGTGTATAGGAAATACGGTCACAGTGCAAGCAGTGTATAGGAGATACGGTCACAGTGTAAGCAGTGTTTAGGCGATAGGGTCACAGTGTAAGCAGTGTTTATGGGATACGTTCACAGTGTAAGCAGTCTATAGCAGATACGGTCACAGTGTAAGCCGTGTTTAGGAGATAAGGTCACAGTGTAAGCGGTGTGTAGGTGATACAGGCGTTTAATTCTCCACAATCACAGTACTTTTGGTTACCTTATCAGTATTACAGTTGATGTAGAATTATTAAAAAATCTTATTGTATTTACATTGAATTGCTGCTCTAACTCTGTATTAACCTGATACTGTGACAAATCCTCCATTTTGTCCTCATAACCTGACTTCTTCATATGAAAACTACATTACATGACAGTATTTCTCAGCACATCTAATACAATAGACAAGGACAGTATTCTCCATAAGGATATGACTAACCCAGGAACTGTTGAATTTCCCCTAACTCGCAACAAAGTATAATTTAAAGGCCACGAGAACACAGTAGTAATGAAATGTTCTATTCATAAGAGACCTTGCACCTAACCACGAGATTTGACATCACCGACCGAGTAAAATGACGCTCAAGACCCCTTGTCCCCCACCCGTGTCCGAAAAAGTACCACCTCTTGGTGGGTGGACACGGAACTAACCACTTAGCTTTTGATCCAATTAATCATATTGATAGGTGGACACTAACCCAGACACTTAACAATTAATCCAATTAATGATGTTTATTCACTGATATCTTGATAATCAATGATGACGAAAATGTCTCTTAAAAGGGCCTGCGCGCCCGCTGATTCTGCACTTGCCAATAAATTTCCTCGAAGTTATTTTAACCTGAACTCCGTGTGTCAGACTGAATTACTTCAGCGTATATACGCAATTCAATTCTCTTTAATTTGGACAGGAACAGATAGACACTTAAACATTTTGGTTTACTGAAAAAGTACCATAACAACTTTGGCGCCCGAACAGGGACTCCGGGCTATGTCTGGCCGGTGAGCCGTCCTAAGGAAGACAAGGGTGGACGGAGGAATCCAGGGGGAAGGAAAGGGAGACTGATCACCTCCAGTTACACGGTAGAGACTTCTGCAGAGCCACCGGTACGTTCCGGCCCCTTTGATTGACCCGTCCACGTGTCTGTGACTGCTTCCCGGGAGGACATCAAAGACAGGTAATATCTTGCCCGGAGTCTTATTACCCATTTGTTACCTGCATTTAGTCTATCTGTTGCCTGGGTGTGTCTAGTTTGGTTGCCCGGGCTGAATGTTTATTTGTTTCCCCTTTTTGGGATAAAGGGGGGGGGTGGACCCGAGGGATTTGCCTGGAGTCCTGTTGCCTGTTTTACTCCTTTTAGGAGCCACGTGTTTGTGGCTGTAGGGAAAAAGGGGGGTTGACCTGTGGATGTGTTCCTGGGGGTCTTCTTTGCCTGTTTACTTCTTTTAGGAGCCTCGTGGCTGTGGCTGTAAGGAAAAAGAAGTTTGTGGAATTGTGGGATCTGTGTAGAATCATAGTTTCCTGTGATCCAATTTTGTGTCACTTTGATAGCCTAGCTAGCTTCACTGTGCGCTTTCGGACCATCCAGCTCTAGTTGAGTTGGGGACGTCCTGACCCGGACCATCCAGCTCTAGTTGAGTTGGGGACGTCCTGACCCGGACCCTTCGGCTCTAGTTGAGTTGAAGGTCCACTGATTATTTTAACTGTGATAGGAGACTTAGCCTTGTGGCAGGGGACTCAGTTTCCTGGGGGGATTCAGGCAGGCATTGCTTGTTTTCCGCATCACGTGGTAGTGAGACTTATAGAGTGGGTTTTATAAGGGCACTACGGGAGTGAGGGTGGCGTGGCCACTTTAAGTGGACTGCTGTAACGAGGGAGGCTAGAAAGGATTTCGGACCGGTGTTAGCTGTTATCCTTGGCCGCTGGTAGTGAGACTTGAGGAAGTCATTCTCCGAGCGGGGACACTACGAGGTTGAGAAAGGTGACTTTGGAGTAAGCACATGTAGAAGGAAAGGGATTACTGTTGATTTCATTTGAACTGTGATGCATGCACTGTATTTCAACTGTACTGTTGTCTTGTTTGTTTAATGTGGAGTCATTTAAACTCCTGTATCTGTCTCTAAGGATTTTTCTTCCCTTACTCTTTACCTTTTCTACACTTCCTGTACTATTGTACTATCCACTCCCATTCCTCTTAATAGAGAAGTGATTGGTCACACACTTCTCACCTCGCTCCAATCCGTGTCTACCACCCCGGGTAGGCGGATTCAGTGACTAGTCTACGTTTTGGGAAGACGCACTTGAGAAAGACCCACGATTCTCAGGTGGCAGTCGAGCATTGTAGACGTTCCGGTTCAATTTTCCTTATCTTTCCCTATATCTGGGACGCTGGTGTAGGGGAGAAGGGATCATGGGGCAGGATTTAGGTAAGCCCAGTAAGGGCTGGTTAGCATGTGATTTAGTTGATGACAGAGAGGGTGAGGAGATGGTTAAAGGTGTTGAAAAGATTGCAAAAGTTTGTAAAATAGCTGTGCCGACATGTGGTAGATTACAACCAGAAAGTTGGCGTAGATTGTTGATGGAAAAGAAAGGCAAGCTTGCAAATTATGATTTATTAAAAACAGCTGAAGCATGGTACAGAGTAGCAAAGGCTATTCAGCAAGAAGGTTGGGTTGAAGAAGAAATAATTCACAAGGGTGTGAAATTGTTTGTGTACCATAATAATTGTGTTGCTGGGGCTCTTCCTCAGCCAGCGCCCCAAAATGGCGCCCGGGGGATGTCTATCCCAAAGGTCCAGTCAGCAATGGGAGATTGCCAGCTGACTACGTATCCCACTCCCAATCCTCCCAATCCCCATCCCGTCACCTCTCCCGTTTGCCCGGTCCTAAATTCTGATGGATCCTACTTTTCCCCTTCTCCCTCCCTAGCATTCCCATCATCCTCATCCATCCCCAAGCCACCTTCTGTGTCTAATGCTAACATCTCATCTGCCATTCCTTCCTCACACTTTGTCTCCGTAGATAATCCTACCCTCCCATCTGCATCTGCCCAGTTCACTAACCCCTCCTCTCCTGCCACTGTCAATCTTGCTGATCCCACTCCGGCTCCTCCTCCTTCAGGCACCTTTACTGACTCTTCCCCACCCTCTCCCTCGCCCGCCCCGACCACAGCCCAGTTTCCCACCCCCTCTGCTAATCCCTCCCCAACCTCACTGCCCACTCCAGGTTCCGCCCCAACTCCCACCCAAATGGCCTGGCCATACCCCTTCCCATACCCCTATCCTCACTGGCCATACCCCTTTCCCCAAGCCACTCCCCAGGTTCCGGTCATGCCCAGTCCGGTTCAGTCTGCCCCGGATGTGCCCACATCCAACATGGCCGCCACATCTTCCCTTAACCCCAATGCAACTTCCTTCCCCGCCTCCAATATGGCGGCCCCCAGCCATTCAGCACCCCTGATGCCGGTGCTTCCCGGTGATTACCGGTCCCAAGATTATGACCCAATGGCAACTCCCGCCTCCGGAGCTCCCTCCTATCCCCCGGCCCTGTCTCCTCAGGTGATCCCCTCACGCAGAAGGTCCCAGATAATAGAGCTAGATGAGGGAGAGGATGACAGGCTGTCCCAGGTTTCAATGGAGGCTGCGAGAGCCCACCGTTCTATTGAAGATCCCTTCGGCCATCAGGGTCGGGGAGAACAGGCCCCTCCTAAATATGTCGCTTTTAACCCCACACAAGCTAGTGCTTTAATGAAATCTCTCCCTGACCCAGAGAAACAGCCTATGCCTTTTTACCGAGGGATAGTTCAGATACAAAAGACTTATTCCGCCGCCTGGCGTGACCTACTGAGCATTTGTGCTATTAAAGCAGGGGATGCATATTGGCCCAGTATGGCCCGCCACCTCAGTACAGATCTGCTTACAAGTGATGTTGATTATCCCTCCGGAGTAACCTTTTGCAATCAATTGAGAGATTGGGCTAAGGATAAACTTGCAGATCAAGCTGCTGGCCTTACTGATGTTGTGCAAGACAAAGGAGAATCAGTGGAAAGGTTTCATGCAAGATTATATCAAATGTTTACAGATTTGGGATTTGATCTCACTGACAAAATTCATTCACAAATGCTATCAGGTGCGTTTGTCCAAGGTGTTAAAGATTCCATACGCAAGGGAATCATTGCTGCACGCCCTGAATACAAGGTTGTTCCCCTAGATACGTTACTCCTAGTTGCTAGAGGTTTGGAATCTGCCCAAACCCCCAGAAGACCCAATTCAGCTCCTCTCATGGTGGCCCGTGCCACCCCCATCACCCCTGGCACCAAGGGTGTCAAGTTAGAGGACGTATCATGTTTCAATTGTGGGGCTAAGGGACACTACAGAAGTGACTGTCCAGAACCCAAAAGGGAACCGGGGGAGCCCAAAAAGTTTCCTACAGGGGAGCCCAAAAAGTTTCCCAAGCCTGCCCCGGCCCCTAAGACCATGAAAACGGTTCCAATTGTTGAGGAACCAGATGATGATTAGGAAATTGGCAAACCTGTGTCATTAACCCCTGTCATGGCAGTGTTTACAGGGGATAAGGGGGGGGGGGCACTTGCCACAGTAACTTTACCCATTGAAGGCCAACCTACCACATTTCTTATTGACACAGGCGCAGCCCGAAGTGTTCTCAGAGAACAAGACCTGCCAGACCCATCTTTCTTGTCAAGTATTGATGTCTCCTGTGTTGGAGTGGATGGCCAACCGAGACACAGTCCTCTAACAACCCCTCTGCGGGTTGGCACAAGCTTACTTGCTCGTTTTGTAGTTTCCTCCACATGCCCAATTAACCTGTTAGGCGCTGATGTCCTTTCACGCCTGCAGGCGTCTATAACCTTCACTCCAGATGGACAGGTAGAAATGTCTGCACCTCTATCTGTTTCTGACACTTCAGCCCTGTGCTCCATACCTTTGATGCTGCAATTAGATATATCCAATGAGCAAGCAGCAGAACCTAGGTCCAATTTCCCAGATGAGTTAAAAACTCAGGTACCTGCTAAGTTATGGTCCTCAGGCCCAGAGGATATAGGTCATCTAAATGTCCCACCTGTGGTGGTTAAGCTTATCCCAGGAGCTAAGTTACCAAGGAAACCACAATATCCTCTAAAACCAGCACAGGCTGCAGCCATTTCTATTCACATCAAAGCGCTCCTGGAAAAGGGTGCTTTAGTGGAGTGTAAATCAGAATGTAATACTCCATTATTTCCTGTGAAGAAGAAGACTCTAAAAGGTGAGCCAGTAAAGTACAGGATGGTTCAGGATCTCCGTGCAGTCAATGAAGCCACTGTCCTGGACACCCCTCTTGTACCAAACCCCCATACCCTGCTCTCTGGCGTCCCACCTTCTGCAAAGTATTTCACAGTCATTGATCTAGCTAATGCCTTTTTCAGTGTTCCACTGGATCCATCCTGTCAATACCTGTTCGCTTTCACCCATGAAATGCAACAATATACATGGACTGTCATGCCCCAAGGGGCACAAAATTCTCCAAGTCAATTTGCCAAAGCCATGTGTACTATTCTTGACCCATGGCAAGCTGAACACCCAGAAGTTGTTTTACTCCAGTATGTGGATGATTTGTTGCTCTGTGGAGATGATATACCCACTACTGAAGAATGTTCAATTAGTCTGCTTTGCTATTTGGCAGAACAAGGATGTAAAGCTTCGCTTCTCAAGCTGCAATTCTGTCAACCTTCTGTGATTTTCCTTGGACATTGCCTATCTCAAGGTACCAGACATCTCACTCGGGACCGAGTCAGAACAATTCTGGACATTCAACCCCCAAGGACTTCAAAATCTCTTCATGCCTTCTTAGGCCTCATTTCCTACTGCAGAGCATGGATCCCAGAGGCCTCTCTGCTTATGCAACCTCTCTACGATGCACTCAAGTCAGATCCATTCGGCCTGACCAACGAAGCTCTGGACAATTTCAAATCTCTTAAGCGTGCCATTGCTTCTGCTCCTGCCTTGGGCCTACCTGATTACTCCAAACCTTTCAAATTATTTGTCTCTGAAAGACAAGGCCACGCAACAGGAGTTCTCACCCAAACTAATGACTTAAGAGGCCGCCAGAGGCCTATTGGATATTTCTCATGTCAACTGGACATTGTGGCCAGAGGGACCCCTTCCTGTCTCAGGGCTGTTTTTGCTGCAAGAGAGCTCATAGAAAGAACCTCAGACCTGGTCCTTGGCCACCCCCTGGTTGTTTTGGCCCCTCATGACATTTCTGCCATCATCAACCAAGTCCAGCTCAAGCACGTGTCTCCAGCCAGACACCTACGCCTCCAGTGCCATCTTCTTCTGCCAGACAACATTTCCATCCAAAGATGTCAAGTTCTTAACCCATCCACTCTTCTTCCACTCCCTGAGGGGGGTATCTATTATGGATTTATCACAGATGAAACCTACATTTACCTGCTTTGTGGATGTATCAAGAAAGTCATGCATCCACATTTGACATTTTATGAAGATGAAAAGCCTCTCTGTGAAGGCCCAGATTACGCCTTCTGTACCATGTGGTACAAACCAGACATTACTCCCGAGCCTTGCTATGAAGATGAGCTCTACCATTGGACTGATGTTAAGCTCACTGCTCAAGATTTATATTGTGACTCTGAAGGCAATAGCATGGTCTTGGTCCAACTACCTCAACAACTTAATTACCTATACCGCCATTGGGATACTGCTATCCCACATATTCCTGTTACCAAATTGAAGACAAAGTCATGGAATGATCTTGGGCCCATGGCAAAGTTATGGGCCACCATGGATGAAGAACAGCTACAGGAAAATGGTATTGTCAAATACCCAACAACTGACCTTCTGGAAGCATGGCCACGCCACTTCCTAGAAAAAGAATTTAAAGACCTAGTTATAACAAATGACTATGACCCAGAAACTCCTCACGACTGTTTCGAACAGATGAAAATGGAAACAGTACACTTACCAACTGTGCATGAGAATCCATTACCGGATCCGGATTTTACTCTGTTTGTGGACGGTTCAAGGTATGCTGATGAAGAAGGAAAATACCATACAGGATATGCCGTAACCACAACAGGGGAAGTTCTCAAGTCATCACCTTTACCGCCAGCAATGTCTGCGCAAGAAGCTGAATTGCAAGCCCTGACTTCAGCATGCAAGATTTCCAAGGGAAAGCGTGCCAACATCTATACAGATTCAAGATATGCCCTGGGTGTGGCACATGACTTCGGCCTCATTTGGAAGACAAGAGGATTTCTTACCACTGCCGGTACACCAGTCAAACACAGCTCTGCAATCAAGGAACTAATGGATGCCCTCCTACTCCCTGAAGAAGTGGCCGTTTTGAAAGTAAAGGCACATGGGAAATTGGATTCAGATGAAGCAAAGGGCAACCATTTGGCTGATCAGGCTGCTAAGCAAGCAGCCAGAGATTTGCAGGAAGTGGATGAAGAAGTGTCCGGTCAAGAAGAAGAAGTTCCTATCTTTACCTTACAAACTCTTCCTACTGACATAAGAATTCTACGAGAACAACAAGCTAAAATTACCCCTGAAGAAATCCAGAAATGGAAGAAGAAAGGAGCTGTCCTAAAGGACGGAATTTACTACAACAATTCTAAATTTTGCCTTCCAAGAAGCTTATACCCAGCAGTTGTCCAATGGGCCCATGGGCCTGCACATCTGTCAAAAGACCTAATGGCCGCCCTCATTCAAAAATATTATGAAGCACCTGGAATCACAACCCTGATCAACAGCTTCTGCAGGGCCTGTGTCATTTGTGCAAAATGTAATCCAGGAAGACCAATCAAGGTGCCTGCAAAACACCTGGCAAAGCCCATGTACCCCTTCCAGCGAATCCAAATTGACCACATCCAAATGCCCAAGAGTGGGCCCCATGAATATGCACTAGTCATAGTGGACATGTTCTCAGGCTGGCCAGAAGCCTACCCTGTAGCCAATATCACTGCAAAAACAACCGCAAGACGCCTACTTACAGACATTGTATGTAGATTTGGACTTCCAGAAGTCATTGAAAGTGATCAAGGCCCAGCCTTTACAGCAACAGTGACTAAAGAAATTTGGACTGCTCTGGGAGTGACCCTAGCCTTCCACACCCCTTACCACCCACAAAGTAGTGGTAAAGTAGAGCGCATGAATGGCACTCTAAAAGCCAGAATGTTAAAAATGTCACAAGAAACAAAAATGCCCTGGCCAGAAAGTCTGTCAATAGCTTTGTTCAGCGTTAGGCACACACCTAGAGGGAAATACTCGTTATCCCCATATGAAATTCTATTTGGGACAGCACCCAGGCTAGGTTGTTATTATCCACAGCAGTTACAGCTTCAATCAGATGTTTTAGTAGACTATGTAACTGAACTTGCAAGTGCCTTGAACAAAATACATGCCCAAGTTTTCTCTTCAATTCCAGATCCTGATCTGAACACAGGTACCCATAACCTGCTTCCCGGAGATTGGGTTCTGGTTAAGAAGTTCGTGCGGAAAAGCTCCCTGGAACCAAGATTTGACGGGCCATTCCAAGTTCTCCTGATCACCGCAACTTCCGTCAAATTGGCCGGCAGGCCACATTGGATCCACGCTTCCCACTGCAAGAAGTCTCCTGCCCCGGAGGAAGCAGATACCGCACAACCATGTACCTCTGGTACATTGTCTCCTTAATTAGTTTAATTAAGGCCCAGCAAGTAGCCATCACTAAAGATGCTAGTGGGTACACCTTCTGGTATAATTCATCATGTACCCGTGTGGCTACCTATACCTTTGATTATTGTGACATCGTAGAATGCCCATTCACTACAACACAAATCCAGAATATCTATAGAGATATCCCTCATGTAAAAGATCCATATGTTTGTGTAGTTGACAAACAATGGGGGCATGATTGTGGCCATTGGGGGGCGGCGGGATGGAATGCCGGGCCTTCCTGGGGCTACAAGCCAAAAAGTGCCTTATCTAAAGTAGATGATCATGGTAGGTCCCTCCTTCAAAGAATGACTCTGAGAAAGCCTGGAGGAGGCACACCAATGAAATTAATTCTTAATGTTGAGCATCCAAGCCCAACAGATGCAGACCAATATGTATTGGGAATGTACTGGAAAAAGGGTTCCTATACTAAATTAGGGCATTTCTACCTTAAAGATATGTGTAATTCCCCAGAGTGGCGAGGAGCTACTCATATGGTCACAAACCCATTAAAACCACACATCCAGTCCTTTAAGGACATGATGGCCATTGCTAACCCCACCTTTGAAGATACTATGGCCGCTGAAACAGGTTTTAATGATGTTAACCTATGGTTAGAATGGATGAAATATAATGCCAACAAACATAACCGAACCGCATGCTATGTGTGTGGTGGTGCCCGGCCTCATCTGGGCACTGTACCTTTAACTCTGCCAGTAAATGAAGAAAATTGCATTTTAAGTCTTTTTGCCTACCAATATAATTTCAACAGGTCTCAATGTCAAGCATGGACAGCGGAGTATCCTCTTATAGCCAAAAATGTAAGACCTCCTCATGGTGTTACCGTATATAAAGGTAATTACACTTGCTATGTCAAACATGATGGGATTGGTAAATTTGTGGGTAACTTTCCCGCAGGTTATTGTACTACGTATAGAACTGTTCCTGTACGTTTGCTGCAGCAGCACACTAGGTCACTAGGAGATATTTACTGGTTGTGTGGGGATTTACAGTTAAGATCCAGAATGGACACAGAGTGGTGGGGGGAGTGTACATTGGCCAAGGCCATTATGCCTATACACATTATTTCTGACACACACACCAACACCCATGAGTCCAGCCACACTAAGGCCAAGCGTGAAGCCCCAGTAAAAGGAAGTTTTGACCCTCACATTTACATTGATGCCATTGGGGTGCCTAGGGGGGTACCCAATGAATTTAAAGCAAGAGATGAAGTTGCTGCAGGATTTGAATCAATTTTTACCATAGTTACTGCAAACAAGAACTTAAATTGGATAAACTACATTTATTACAATCAACAGCGTTTCGTTAATTACACCAGAGATGCCCTCCAGGGATTAGCCGAACAGTTGCAGGCAACATCCCAAATGGCCTTCCAAAATAGAATAGCCCTGGATATGATCCTAGCCGAAAAAGGAGGGGTATGTAAAATTTTGCCCGACACCATGACATGTTGTACCTACATCCCAGAAAACACAGGTCCTAATGGTAAAGTTACATTAGCCATAGCAAAATTAAATGACCTCTCAGAAGAATTAAAAAAGAATTCTGGGATAAAAGATCCCTGGGACAGATGGTTTGGTTGGATGACGGGTTGGAAAAAGGCTTTAATGCATATTGGTATGGCAATACTAATTTCTCTTTTTATCTTTGCTCTTCTCTTTTGTTGTGTCTTCCCCTGCCTGAGGAAAGCTCTCACGAAGACTATTGACCAAGCGGCACCCACTTTCACACTACTTGATGTTGATGACCAAGATTTCCAGGATCTCAACTCACCCTGTTTGCCGCTGCAATCCATCCCTTTTGATGATAAAGTGCGAGAGTTCTAGGAAGGGACTAGATTAGGGACAGCATCTGTCGGTGAATGGTAAAGGCCCCATGTGGAGAAGTGGTGGGTTAGCTGCCATGGGATACCCTTGGGTGTGAAGTGTTCGAGAGCCATACTGACAGATGAGCTAGCCTAGTAGGGTCAGAAAATAGGGACAGACTTGCACTTTGCATTAACACCTAGCTAGCGGCCACGGGGTTTCTGTGCCTTTGGGCTAACACGTCTTCTGGTATTAACAAATAAAGTTTTTATCTCTTAGAATCTAACATTTCATAGGGGGGACTGATGTAGAATTATTAAAAAATCTTATTGTATTTACATTGAATTGCTGCTCTAACTCTGTATTAACCTGATACTGTGACAAATCCTCCATTTTGTCCTCATAACCTGACTTCTTCATATGAAAACTACATTACATGACAGTATTTCTCAGCACATCTAATACAATAGACAAGGACAGTATTCTCCATAAGGATATGACTAACCCAGGAACTGTTGAATTTCCCCTAACTCGCAACAAAGTATAATTTAAAGGCCACGAGAACACAGTAGTAATGAAATGTTCTATTCATAAGAGACCTTGCACCTAACCACGAGATTTGACATCACCGACCGAGTAAAATGACGCTCAAGACCCCTTGTCCCCCACCCGTGTCCGAAAAAGTACCACCTCTTGGTGGGTGGACACGGAACTAACCACTTAGCTTTTGATCCAATTAATCATATTGATAGGTGGACACTAACCCAGACACTTAACAATTAATCCAATTAATGATGTTTATTCACTGATATCTTGATAATCAATGATGACGAAAATGTCTCTTAAAAGGGCCTGCGCGCCCGCTGATTCTGCACTTGCCAATAAATTTCCTCGAAGTTATTTTAACCTGAACTCCGTGTGTCAGACTGAATTACTTCAGCGTATATACGCAATTCAATTCTCTTTAATTTGGACAGGAACAGATAGACACTTAAACATTTTGGTTTACTGAAAAAGTACCATAACACAGTGACTCACATTGGTTGAATTGGCACATGAATACACATGTGAGCAGTAACG
This sequence comes from Pelobates fuscus, assembly GCF_036172605.1. Classification (NCBI taxonomy): domain Eukaryota; kingdom Metazoa; phylum Chordata; class Amphibia; order Anura; family Pelobatidae; genus Pelobates; species Pelobates fuscus. Next base: position 368,126,667 of record NC_086318.1, read on the forward strand.
CCACGTCAAGGCTTCAACCCTTGTTACTGACCATTCACACACACACCATACTTTTCATTCATACACATTCGGTATTCCAGATGTTTTGGACTACACCTCCCATAATGCTGGCAAAGATGTAATTCACAGCATCTGAACTGTCTAAGGTTGCCTACCTCTGATCACAGTACACAGTGTTGAAGTCGCCGTGCAAACAGGAGAAACTCGTCACGTGTCAGATGGCACTTCAATAATCCACCCTGGACGCGAGCCTCAAAGGTGGACTTCTTCATTCCTCTTTATGTACTTCGTGCCCCATAGGAGAACATGCTTGTCAGAGTTGTGACACACACAAAAATATAATGGTTAGAGTAAAATGGCAAAACAGACACAGTGCATGCAGACTTGTGTGCCACATATTTACAGCAGACAGACACAAAGATTGTGAGAGACACACCGTATTAAATATAAGAATTGGGAGTACTATAACATACACAATGCACAAAGATGACAGAATTCAGTGACAGACGGATTTGGTTGCAGATGTGGGGCAGTCCCTCTGGCTGGGGTGCAGTTTCTCATCCACCCCTGGTGAGTGACTAGATGGCTGAGCTTTCGTAGCAAGAAGCAGGCCATGGCGTCCGAGATCTCTGAAACTAAATATTTTGTAGTCAAACCAGGGCTGTACACATCTAACACACAGGCCCCACATACTGCCCACCCCCCCACATCTAACGCACAATCCCCCCATCCCCACATCTAACACACAGCACCCTAATACACTGCCTCCCACATCTAACGCACAGCCCCCTAATACACAGCCCAGACCGCCCCAATATACAGCACAGACCGCCCAATACTGCACATACTGTCCAGACCCCCCCCATACTGTACAGTCCCCCCCCATACTGTACAGTCCCCCCCATACTGTACAGACCCCGCCAATACTGTCCAGACCCCGCCATACTGTACAGACCCCCCAATACTGTCCAGACCCCCCCCATACTGTCCAGACCCCCCCCATACTGTCCAGACCCCCCCCATACTGTCCAGACCCCCCCATACTGTCCAGACCCCCCCCCATACTGTCCAGACCCCCCCCCATACAGTACAGAACCCCCCCAATACTGTCCAGACCCCCCCAATACTGTCCAGACCCCCCCATACAGTACAGAACCCCCCCAATACTGTCCAGACCCCCCAATACTGTCCAGACCCCCCCCATACTGTACAGTCCCCCCCCAATACTGTCCAGACCCCCCAATACTGTCCAGACCCCCCCATACTGTCCAGACCCCCCCCATACTGTCCAGACCCCCCCATACTGTCCAGACCCCCCCAATACTGTCCAGACCCCCCAATACTGTCCAGACCCCCCCCCCCATACTGTCCAGACCCCCCCATACAGTACAGAACCCCCCCAATACTGTCCAGAGCCCCCCAATACTGTCCAGACCCCCCCCCCATACTGTCCAGACCCCCCCAATACTGTCCAGACCCCCCCATACTGTCCAGACCCCCCCCACACTGTACAGACCCCCCCACCATTGTACAGACCCCCCCCCCTAATACTGTACATACACCCCCTCCATACAGCACAGTCCCCCCTGATGGCTGAGAGTGTTGTGAGCGAGGCTTACCTGATAGATGTCAGGATACAGTGCAGACACTGCGCATGCGCACTCAGGGGGTAGGAGATTTCTTAGAAGAAGATATGGCCATCAGATTTCTATACCCCCTTAGTGCGCATGCGCGGTGTCCGAGGCTGTCCTGGCTTGGTGGGCGCGTGCGCAGTGTGGGGCAGGGAGATCGGATGAATGTTCGGCTGAATCGATCTCCCTGCCCGCTGGTGCGCACGCGCGCTGTATCCCGCTGTCTGTGCCCGACGGGAGTACTTAGGCGCGCGTGCGCACTGGCACGTTAAATCCCCTCCATCCCCCCTCCCTTGTAGCTACTTGCGCAGGCGCAGTGTGGGTTTCGCGCATGCGCATTAGGTGGCCTTCGCTCCCGATCTGTGTGAAAATTTTCACCTACCTGTTCTTCTGCGCAGGCGCTCCTCCTCCTCCAGCTCCGAAACGTCAATTCTGGTGCGGCCTCGTCACTTCCGGTGCGGCTGCGTCACTTCCGGTATAGCATTCTGACAAGGTATAGAGATCTGATAGAACACCGGGCCAGCAACAAGTTTCCTGCCTCCTCCTGTTGCTGGGCCTGCTGGATTTTCTGCCTGGGGCCCTGGATGCTGGATCCTGTTTTTACAGCCATCCTGTCTGCCCTCTGGGCTGGTACTGCTGCTGCAGACGGTGGCCTCCTCCTTCCCCAGCAGCCTGGCGGTGAGGTTCCCCTCCCCAGCGGTCTGCTCCCCATGGGCACCCTCCCTGTGTCTCCCTCCCTGTGGCTCCCTCCAGGGGCGGACTGACAGGTCGGGCAGATCGGTCATGGACCGAGGGCCGGAGTCAGTCAGGGGGCCGGCAGCACAGTCAGTGGCGTACTAAGGGGGGGCGGTCCGCCCCGGGTGCCACTCAGCAGGGGGGTGCCAGGCTCTGTACCCCCTGCTCTCCCGCAGCTCCGGCAGACCGGCGCTCAGTCAGTGAGTCAGAGCACAAGGAGGGGATTCCCAGCCTGTGTTCTGACTCACACACTGAGCTGCAGGGAGGCTATTTCGGAGTGTACCAGCAGGGGGCGCAGAACCAGGTTGCTCCCCCGCGGTCACTCTGTACAGATCCCCTGCACCTGCTGCCTGCCTGGGAAGGAGCTGCTGCCCCTGCACCCTTCTAAATGGTAAGTAACTATTATACCCCCCCTGCCCTATACCCCATTGCCATTATAACCCCCCTGCCATTAAATAACCCCCACCCCTGCCCTATACCCCCCCTGCCATTAAATCACCCCCACCCCTGCCCTATACCCCCCCTGCCATTAAATCACCCCCCCTGCCATTATATCACCACCCCCTGCCATTATATCACCACCCCCTGCCCTATACCCCCTGCCATTAAATCACCCCCGCCATTATATCACCACCACCCCGCCCTATACCCCCTGCCATTAAATCACCCCCTGCCATTATATCACCACCCCCCTGCCCTATACCCCCTGCCATTAAATCACCCCCCTGCCATTATAACCCCCCTCCCTGCCCTGTACCCCCTGCCATTATATCACCACCCCCTGCCATTATATCACCCCCCTCCCTGCCCTGTACCCCCCTGCCATTATATCACCACCCCCTGCCATTATATCACCCCCCCTGCCATTATATCACCCCCCTGCCCTATACCCCCTGCCATTAAATCACCCCCTGCCATTATATCACCACCACCCCGCCCTATACCCCCCTGCCATTAAATCACCCCCTGCCATTATATCACCACCCCCCCTGCCCTATACCCCCTGCCATTAAATCACCCCCCTGCCATTATAACCCCCCTCCCTGCCCTGTACCCCCCTGCCATTATATCACCACCCCCTGCCATTATAACCCCCCTCCCTGCCCTGTACCCCCCTGCCATTATATCACCACCCCCTGCCATTATAACCCCCCTCCCTGCCCTGTACCCCCTGCCATTATATCACCCCCACTGCCCTATACCCCCTGCCATTATATCACCCCACCTGCCCTATACCCCCCTGCCATTATATCACAACCCCCCCTGCCCTATACCCCCTGCCATTATACCGCCACCCTCCCTGCCCTGTACCCCCTGCCATTATACCACCACCCTCCCTGCCCTGTACCCCCTGCCATTATACCACCACCCTCCCTGCCCTATACCCCCCTGCCATTATACCACCACCCTCCCTGCCCTATACCCCCCTGCCATTATATCACCCCCCCTACCCTATACCCCCTGCCATTATACCACCACCCTCCCTGCCCTATACCCCCCTGACATTATATCACCCCCCCCCCCCTGCCCTATACCCCCTGCCATTATACCACCACCCTCCCTGCCCTATACCCCACACGGCCATTATACCCCCACCCTCCCTGCCATTATAATCCCCCTGCCATAATAATCCCCCTGCCCTATACCCCCACCTCCCTGCCATTATAACACCCCCCTACCTATACCCCCCCGCCATTATACTCCCACCCCTTTACCCCCACACCGCCTGCCCTATACTCCCACCTCACTGCCATTATAACCCCCCTGCCATTATACTCCAACCCCTCCTGCCCTATACCCCACCTCACTGCCATTATAACCCCAGAGCAGCCACCAAATGGTGAAACAGACCCTGCTGATCCTGCACCCTCCTAAATGGTAAGGTACTACTATACCCCCCTGCCCTATAATCCCCATGCCATTATAACCCCACCCCCCTGCCCTATATCCCCCACCCTCCGTGCCATTATACCCTCACCCTCCTTGCCCTATTCCCCCATGCAATATCACACACGAAGTCCCAGACCCCAATCTACTCCGACCCACCCAGGCACATACAACTGTTCCCCTACTGTCACATAGACACATTACACACAGGCTCACATTCACAAATTACATATGCAGTCACACACAATGCACATACATACGCTGTCACAAACACATTTTTTTACACAAGGGACAAGGACAGATATATTCTGGGAGGCAGTGAGGTTAGTGCGCGCCCTGCAGTGAACCGGCAGCTGGGATAAGATGGCATCGTCATCACTACTGGGAGCACAAGTGAGATGTGCAGGAAGAGCGCCCAGCAGCAACCGTTAATCCCCATGGGGAAGATCCAAGAGCAAGGTAGGGAAGCTGGGTGGACATCTTAATTACTAAATGTGTGTAAGAATGTGATTTTTGTGTGTGTCTGTGATTGTGTGTATCTCTGTCGTTAAGTGTGTGTTTATTGTGATTGTGTGTCTGTGATTAGGTGTATGTCTGGGATTGTGTGTGTATTTATATACACACACAACCACAGATGTACAAGTCTGTGTGTATATAAATGTGTATGTGTTTAGTAGATAGCTCCCTTATTTGGTGTCCTTAAATATGTTAATCCCACATAAGGATAACAAATACGGGAGTTATCTACTAAACAACTGAAAGATTAAAATTAAGTAAAAGGCTTTTACATTTTGATCTTTTAGCAGTTTAGTAGATATTTTCCTAAATGTATGCTCTTATGTGAGATTTCCATATTTAAATATGCTAAATTAGGGTGCTCTTTAGATCTAAATATGGCAATCTCACATAGGGATATCAAATAGAGGAGTTATCTGCTAAACAAAGATCAAAGTTTAGAGGTGTCAGCCAGCGCAGAACAGGAAATCTGGGTGGCTAGTATGAATTATATGCAAATGTGTTGTCTGATTGTGTGTATATATTTGTGTATGTGTATATGTGCATACATCTTAGCATTTTGCCAACACTACACAAAAGCACACCACTGCATTCAAACAACACTACAAACACACCTTTAAAATATTACCATGTTTTTGATATAACCACACCACTGCCCTATACTGCCAACATTACACACAAATGCATGCCTGCATTCAAACGCCAACACTACACACCCCTACATTCACTCACACATTTTCCATACAAAAACCCATGCTTACATTTACATTTACATTTAGATGCACAAACACTGCTCAGTGCTACATTCATTGTAAAAAAAAAATGGGTGTTTTTTTACATTTTAAGGGGGGGGGGGGGGGGGGTGCCATAAGGAGGATCCGCCCCGGGTGCCAAATGCTCTAGGTACGCCCCTGAGCACAGTCATGCTTCTGCTGTGGAGATCTTTGAACAGAAGTAAGTTATGCAAAATGCTGTAAGAAGGTTGCAGGGGCCCATAATGACTCCAAGGGCCCCTGCAACCCATCAATCCCCCCACTCCACTCCGTGAGAGACCTGGCAGCATTATACCTGCTCTCACTGCCAGGTCTCTCTCTCCCTGCTCCGTGCTCAGTGTGAGGATGGGAGGCGGGGCAGGAAGTGACATCACAACCCCTGCTTCCCTGTCACA